>NC_087208.1:51303726-51306226 GCF_015104395.2 Macrobrachium nipponense | reverse complement strand
GTAGTCAGGAAATAAAAAAAATGAATAAATAAATAAAAGATTCTCTTGTACTGGATTATCGAGAAGAAAAAATGTAACTGGATCATACGCCGAATTGATTCTTTGAACTTTTAGTGAAGGCTGAAACTGAAACATAGAGATATAGGAACTGACTTGAATTCTGATGTGAATAAGAAATACTTCATATCCTTCCATTTGTATTTAAGGCTCAGCAGTGACCTGCATATCCAACAAGGCGTGATCTGACCTCCAACTTACTCGGGGCCCGTGCAAAATCTACGGGCAAATAGAGCGTTGTTTCACCATCGAAAATTAAAATAGATGCGCTATATTTTATTAGAAATAATTGTTCTGTATTGTTTAACATACATATTATTTATTTTTTTTATATTTTTCATTCTAATAAATATAGCATAAATATCCTATCCTAAAATGCCTGTATCTTTAACTCAACGCGAAACACCTTTTGCAGACCTTCTTAGGCTTTTCCAAAGAGCTTTCCTACCCACCCTGACAAGAACAATAAAAACAACAACAACAAAGCAAGATGCGTTTCATTTTCATACTTTCATTTAAAGATTTTATAAGTAGTCTTACTTCAATATAACGAATTAGTTCTTGATTATTATATATATAAAGTTTATTAGTGAGCAGAATTTTCGTAAACGTATATTTATATATATTGAGAAAACTTTCCTTTAGAAATTTTTCTTCTATATAGAACTGGAGCAAATGAATCATAATAATAATAATAATAATAATAATAATAATAATAATAATAATAATATAATAATAATAATATAATAATAATTAATTATTATTATTATTATTATTATTATTATTACGTTTTTTCATAAATATAAAAATTGCAATATTATTATTATTATTATTATTATATATATATATATATATATATATATATATATATATATATATATATATATATATATATATATATGTATATATATATATATATATATATATATATATATATATATATATATATATATATATATATATATATATGTATATATATATGTGTATATATATATGTATATATATATATATATATATATATATATATATATATATATATACATATATATATTTATATATATATATTTTATATATGTTTTTGCTCTATCACTGTCCTCCATTTCGACTGGGTGATATTTATAGTGTGGGGTTCCGGGTTGCATCCTGCCTCCTTAGGAGTCCATCACTTTTCTTACTATGTGCGCCGTTTTCTAAGATCACACTCTTCTGGAGCTATTTCAGCGTCTAGTTTTTCTAGATTCCTTTTCAGGGATCTTGGGATCGTGCCTAGTGCTCCTATGATTATGGGTACGATTTCCTCTGGCATATCCCATATCCTTCTTAATTCTATTTTCAGATCTTGATTCTTATCCATTTTTTCCCTCTCTTTCTCTTCAACTCTGGTGTCCCATGGTATTGCTACATCAATGAGTGATACTTTCTTCTTGACTTTGTCAATCAACGTCACGTCTGGTCTATTTGCACTTGTCACCCTATCCGTTCTGATACCGTAGTCCCAGAGGATCTTTGCCTGATCGTTTTCTATCACTCCCTCAGGTTGGTGCTCGTACCACTTATTACTGTAAGGTAGCTGATGTTTCTTGCACAGGCTCCAGAGGAGGGCTTTTGCCACTAAATCATGCCTCTTTTTGTACTGGTTCTGTGCAAGTGCCGGGCATTCGCTTGCTATGTGGTTTATGGTTTAATTTTTTGTATTGCACTTCCTACATATGGGAGAGATGTTATTTCCATCTATCGTTCTTTGAACATTTCTGGTTCTTAGGGCCTGATCTTGTGCCGCTGTTATCATTCCTAAGGTTTCCTTCTTTAGCTCTCCCCTCTGTAGCCATTGCCATGTGTCATTGCTGGCTAGTTCTTTAGTCTGTCTCATGTATTGTCCGTGCATTGGTTTGTTGTGCCAGTCCTCTGTTCTTTCTGTCATTCTCATGTCTCTATATATTTCTGGGTCTTCGTCTACTTTTATTAGTCCTTCTTCCCATGCACTTTTAAGCCACTCGTCTTCACTGGTTTTCAGATATTGCCCCAGTGCTCTGTAATCGATGTTGACGCAGTCCTCTATACTTAGTAGTCCTCTCCCTCCTTCCTTTCGTGTTATGTATAGTCTGTCTGTATTTGCTCTTGGGTGTAGTGCTTTGTGTATTGTCATTTGTTTCCAGGTTTTCTGATCTATGCTGCGGAGTTCTGCCTTCGTCTATTCCACTATCCCCGCGCTGTATCTGATTAATCTGATTACTGGCACTGCCCATGTGTTTATAGCTTTCATCATATTTCCGGCATTGAGTTTTGACATGAGTATCGCCTTGAGTCTCTGCATATATTCTTTCCTGATCGTGTCCTTCATCTCTTGGTGTTTTATGTCGCCTCCTTCCATTATTCCCAGGCATTTGCATCCTGTGTCATCTATGTGTTTGATGTTGCTCCCATCTGGTAGCTTTATCCCTTC
>NC_087208.1:51252385-51289885 GCF_015104395.2 Macrobrachium nipponense | reverse complement strand
TTATGTTTCATATCTTATAAGTTGATATCGGAAAAATTTAATTTCTTATACATAATAAAATCATAAAAAAGGTGATAATATAACACCTATTACGGAAAGAATCGTTCACATCACTTCTTAAGGAGAGTGAATTTATGTTTCAATAAATAATTCACAGATTAAAAAACCCATTCGGTGAATTCAGATTTTAACAGTCACTCATAAAAATGTCATGATATAATAGCTTCTATTTCTAATCCAATAATTCACACCACTTCCGAGGTAGCGTGAATTCATTTAGCACTGTAAATTCAAGGGAGTTTATGTCAAGCCTATTTTCTGACAAAAAAAAAAAGTAAAAACAGTGAAGAAAAACATCCTGTGTTCTCGTAATTGGAAACCGTGCTTCATAAGAACCTAATTAACACAGGGAGGCTGTAAAGGTGAATTTCGCTGAAATCTAATTAAGGGCTGGAATGCGATGCCAAAGTTTACTACAACCAAGCACTCGTCTCGAAATACAGAATAATGATCACTGCGAAGGGTACTTCAATTGGTTACTCATGGGCACGCGCGCACATACACGTACATACACACGTATATGTATGTCTGTATGTATGTATGATATATAGTATACATAATATATACGTACAGTATATATATATATATATATTAGAATATATATATATAGATGATATATAATATATATATATATATATAGATATATATATATATATATATATATGTAATATATATAATATATATATATATTTATATATATATATATATATATTTTTTTATAATATATATATATATATATATATATATATATATAAATATATATATATATATATATATATATATATATATATTATAAAAATATCATAGTAGTATTACAATTACTTTTATTGTATTATTATTATTATTATTATTATATTATTATTATTATCATTGAATAATGCAAATTCCCATTTAATATGAAATGTTTCAGAGTAGGGGAACATACTGAGATTATTATTATTATTATTATTATTATTATTATTATTATTATTATTATTATTATTATTAAACAAGTGAATTGGGCATAACTATCCTACATTTCAGTCGTAGCCAAGATAAAACTCCTAGCAGACTGCGAATACTATCGATCCTGACGCTAAAATACGACACAAACACATGTATTCCAAATTATACATACAGGTGTTAGTGGTTTAACGGTTAGAATACTAGGTGTTTTTATCCCTTATGAGGACCTAAATGGAACTAAGGATATGGGGAATAGGGAAAATGGGGCGCTTTTGGCGGTGTTAATGGTAATGATAACAAGGATATGGGGAATGGTGATACTAGAACCCACACTGATGATACGGGGAATAACAGTGTTGTTGTCGGTGATGATAAACGGGATACTGAGGGCCACGGCGGTAACAATTATGGCGGTTTTAACAATGGTGAAACCATCTGCAACAGGTTTTGACCATGACAACACGACGTCTTAGGAATGCCAGCCATACTGAAAGCACAGCAAACAGCAACGTCGCCAATTCATAGCATCTACGACGGTGAATCCCGGGGCATAAATCAACATTGTTAATGAGATATTTGGCTCCGCTGCTGCGACGCCCTCGCCGAAGCCGTCTCTAATTAGCAAGCAAACCCTTGGCGCAATGCAAAGGAAAACTTTGATCCACAAACTGCTCATTTGGCAAAAGCGCCGATCCTAATGAGTTCGTTTGGATCCTGAACGTTGCTGGTGCAGGAAATGTTGACTAGAAATTTAATTGGTGTTGGGAAAAAATTGGATGGTTATAAAATAGGTATAGTAGGTTATTCTGTACTGCTTGTGACTTATTATTATTATTATTATTATTATTATTATTATTATTATTATTATTATTATTATTATTATTATTATTATTATTATTATTATTATTATTATTCAGAAGAGAGGCCTATTTATATGTAAAAAAAAAAAAACACACAGGGGACACTGACTGAGAATTCGAGCTTCCAAAGGATTTTCCGCTCATTGGGAAGAAATAACAGAATATAAATAATGAATATAATAATAATTAATAATAATAATAATAATAATACATAATAATAATAATAATTAAAAATAATTAATAATAATAATAAAACTAGAAGCGAAGTACCGCCAGGACTCATGCAGAAGAGTGTGCTCCTAGAAACAGCGCACATAGTGAGAAAAGTGATGGACTCGTAAGGAGGCAGGATGCATCCCGGAAACCCCCACACTATAAAAACTACCAAGTCGAATAAGATGACTGTGATAGACAAAAAAAGAAGAAAATAATAATAATATTAATATTAATAATAATAATAATAAATAATAAAATAATAATAATAATAATAATAATAATAAATAATAATTAAAAAATTCCTCATAGTAGCACGAGTCTTCAAATGGAGAAACAAATCCAACAGTTATGTAAATGTACATATATTTAAGTTTAAAACAGAAAAGATAGCTTTCGGGAAATCTATACAGATTCCGAAAGCTATCTTTTCTGTTTTAAACTTAAATAATGTACATTTTACATAACTGTGGATTGATTCTCCAATAATAATAATAATACGAGTGGCTGAAGAGTGCATAGAAGAAGGACTAATAAAAGTAGACGAAGACCCAGAAATATAGAGACAGGAGAGAGAAAAACAGAACAGAGGACTGGCACAACAAACCAATGAACGGACAATACATGAGAGACTAAAGAAACTAGCCAGGGATGGCACGTGGCAATGGCTACTGAGGGGAGAGCTAAAGAAGGAAACTGAAGGAATGATAACAGCGGCACAAGATCAGGCCCTAAGAACCAGATATGTTCAAAAAACGATAGACGGAAATAATGTCTCTCCCATATGTAGGAAGTGAATACGAAAAATGAAACCATAAACCACATAGCAAGCGAATGTCCGGCACTTGCACAGAACCAGTACAAAAAGAGGCATGATTCAGTGGCAAAAGCCCTCCACTGGAGCCTGTGCAAGAAACATCAGCTACCTTGCAGTAATAAGTGGTACGAGCACCAACCTGAGGGAGTGATAGAAAACGATTAGGCAAAGATCCTCTGGGAATATGGTAGCAGAACAGATAGTGTGATACGTGCAAATAGACCAGGCGTGACGTTGATTGACAAAATCAAGAAGAAAATATCACTCATTGATGTCGCAATACCATGGGACACCAGAGTTGAAGAAAAAGAGAGGGAAAAAATGGATAAGTATCAAGATCTGAAAATAGAAATAAGAAGGATATGGGAAATGTCAGTGGAAATTGTACCCTTAATCATAGGAACACTAGGCACAATCCCAAGATCCCTGAAAAGGAATCTAGAAAAACTAGAGGCTGAAGTAGCTCCAGGACTCATGCAGAAGAGTGTGATCCTAGAAACGGCTCACATAGTAAGAAAAGTGATGGACTCCTAAGGAGGCAGGATGCAACCTGGAACCCCACACTATAAATACCACCCAGTCGATTGGAGGACTGTGATAGAGCAAAAAAAAAAAATAATAATAATAATAATAAACACATTCAGTACAAGATATGCTATATCTCTTTTACAATAGACACCTAATATATGTAAAAAAAAACATAGATATTTCTCTAAATAAGACCTTTGAATTTTGAAAGTATAACCCTTGCAATTAAAAAAATGATATGATATATAATATAAGTTTAAGCAATGTATGTTGATACCATACTTGAGGCATCATAACTTAATTTAACCTGCGTTGTTTTTTATTATAAATGTTTTTGCTGTCATGCAATTTCTTGCATGACTGGAGCCTGATGCCTGCCTTTCACGGTGCTTGATTCTTCAAGCGATCTCTTAAAAGGATCTTTTGTTGCTCAGAGTCTGAGAATTCTTAATACTTTATACATTGCTTGCATATAAAAATAAGCCGCTGATATTCAGTTCCTTTTATCCGTCTAAATATAATATTATAAGTGTAATCCTTACTAACTAATAATATATCCACTTACTAAACGTTATTTCTAACTCTTGGGTACAACAAACAGATAGAAATTTTGTCAATTATTAATTTGCAATTTTTTCAATAATTTTTTTCAATTATTAATTTGCAATTTTTTTCAATTTTTTATTTTGCTATATATAATTTTAAAAGTATTTTTCTTTTCACATGAAATTCATTAACACAGCTCTTTTTTATATTTAATAATAATTATAATGCAGAACTCAGCAGCATAGATCAGAAAACCTGGAAAC
The DNA here is from genome assembly GCF_015104395.2 of Macrobrachium nipponense. Lineage (NCBI taxonomy): Eukaryota > Metazoa > Arthropoda > Malacostraca > Decapoda > Palaemonidae > Macrobrachium > Macrobrachium nipponense. Next base: position 51,285,653 of record NC_087208.1, on the reverse strand, counting down.
ATATGACAATACACAAAGCACTACACACAAGAGCAAATACGGACAGACTATACATACACGAAAGGAAGGCGGGAGAGGGCTACTAAGTATAGAGAACTGCGTCAACATCGAGAACAGAGCATTGGGGCAATATCTGAGAATCAGTGAAGACGAGTGGCTAAAAAATGCATGGGAAGAAGGACTAATAAAAGTAGACGAAGACCCAGAAATATACAGAGACAGGAGAATGACAAACAGAACAGAGGACTGGCACAACAAAACCAATGCACGGACAATACTTGAGACAGACTAAAGAACTAGCCAGCGATGACACATGGCAATGGCTACAGCACAGAGGGAGGTACAGAAGGAAACTGAAGGAATGATAATAGCGGCACAAGATCAGGCCCTAAGAACCAGATATGTTCAAAGAACGATAGACGGTTATAACATCTCTCCATATGTAGGAAGTGTAATACGAAAAAAATGAAAACCATAAACCACATAGCAAGAGAATGACCCGGCAGTGCACAGAACCAGTACAAAAAGAGGCATGATTCGTGGCAAAAGCTCACCACTGGAGCCTGTGCAAGAAGCATCAGCTACCTTGCAGTAATAAGTGGTACGAGCACCAACCTGAAGGAGTGATAGAAAACGGTCCAGGCTAAGATCCTCTGGGACTATAGTATCAGAATAGATAGATACGTGCAAATTATCACTCATTGATGTCGCAGTACCATGGGACACCAGAGTTGAAGAGGAAGAGAGGGAAAAAATAGATAAGTATGAATATCTGAAAATAGAAGTAAGAAAGATATGGGATATGCCTGTGAAAGGTTGTACCCATAATCATAGAAGCACTAGGTACGATCTCAAGATCCCTGAAAAGGAATCTAGAAAACTAGAGGCTGAAGTAGTTCCAGGACTCATGCAGAAGAGATAGTAAGAAAAGTGACGGACTCCTAACGAGGCAGGATGCAACCCGGAACCCCACACTATAAATAACACCCAGTCGAATTGGAGGACTGTGATTGAGAAAAAACAAGAAAAAAAAAATAATTATAATAATAGGGATAAAGCTACCAGATGGGAGCAACATCAAACACATAGATGAGACTGGAAACAAATACCTGGGAATAATGGAAGGAGGGGATATAAACCACCAAGAGATGAAGGACACGATCAGGAAAAAAAATATGCACAGACTCAAGGTGATGCTCAAGTCAAAACTCAAGTCAAAAATGATAAAAGCCATAAACACATGGGCAGTGCCAGTAATCAGATACAGCGCAGGAATAGTGGAATGGACGAAGGCAGAACTCCGCAGCATAGATCTGAAAACCAGGAAACATATGACAATACACAAAGCACTATACCCAAGAGCAAATACGAACAGACTATACATAACACGAAAGGAAGGGGGGAGAGGACTACTAAGCATAGAGGACTGCATCAACGTCGAGAACAAAGCAACTGGAGCAATATCTAAAAACCAGTGTGGCTAAAGAGTGCATGGGAAGAAGGACTGATAAAAGTAGACGAAGATCCACAAATATACAGAGACAGGAGAATGACAAACAGAACAGAGGACTGGCACAACAAACCAATGAACGGACAATACATGAGACAGACTAAAGAACTAGTCAGCGATGGACACATGGCAATGTCTACAGAGGGGAGAGCTAAAGAAGGAAACTGAAGGAATGATAACACCGGCACAGGATCAGGCCCTAAGAACCAGATATGTTCAAAGAACAATAGACGGAAATAATATCTCTCCCATATGTAAGAAGTGCAATTCGAAAAATGAAACCATAAACCACATAGCAAGCGAATGCCCGGCACTTGCACAGAACCAGTACAAAAAGAGGCATGATTCTGTGGCAAAAGCCCTCAACTGGAGCCTGTGCAAGAAACATCAGCTTCCTTCCAGTAATAAGTGGTACAAGCACCAACCTGAAGGAGTGATAGAAAACGATCAGGCAAAGATCCTCTGGGACTATAGTGTCAGAACAGATAGGGGGTGGTGATACGTGCAAATAGACCAGACGTGACGTTGATTGACAAAATTAAGAAGAAAGTAACACTCATTGACGTCGCAATACCATGGGACACCAGAGTTGAAGAGAATAGAGGGAAAAAATGGATAAGTATCAAGATCTGAAAATAAAAATAAGAAGGATATGGGATATGCCAGTGGAAATTGTACCCATAATCATAGGAACACTAGGAACGATCCCAAGATCCCTGAAAAAGGAATCTAGAAAAAGAAAAACTAGAGGCTGGAGTAGCTCCAGGTGCATAGCAGTGTAATCCTAGAAAACGGCGCACATAGTAAGAAAAGTGATGGACTCATAAGGAGGCAGGATGCAACCCGGAACCCCACAGGTTATGAATACCACCCCCCAGTCGAATTGGAGGGCTGATAGAGTCAAAAAAAAAATAAAAAAAAAAAATAAAATAATAATAATAATAATAATAATAATAATAATAATAATAATAATAACTAATAATAATACTAATACTAATACTAATAATAATAATAATAATAATAATAATAATAATAATAATAATAATAATAATGATAATAATAATAATAATAATAATATCATCAATAATAATGGACAATAAAAATGAATGGAATAATATTTTCTACTACCTACTACTATACTACTACTACTACTACTCTACTACTACATACTATAATAATAAATAATATAATAATAATAATAATCATAATACCATCCACCTCAAAAAGAACTTAGGTCCTCCAACCAAATTATTAATTTTTATTCCTCTAACAAGAGATCCTCATCAGGATTTTTTTCTTTTTTTTTTCTTTTAACCACCACTCCGACGACTCATCTCCTTCCCTCCAAGAACTCTTTGGAGTCTGGAGCACCACCAACATTGCCTCCTCTCAATCGCGGATTACTTCTTGAGAGCAATTAGCGGGATATTTTTTTCTGAGTTTGGCGTCATCATCTGCTGAGAAAGAGAGAGATAGAGAGAGAGACGCACACAGAGAATACCCGCTAATTGGCCCCGATGTGGATAGTTTGATCTGTAATGATGCTGAGTGTCTGGGGATGGGATGGGGGGGGGGGGGGAGAGAGAGAGAGAGAGAGAGAGAGAGAGAGAGAGAGAGAGAGATGAAATAAGTAACTTATCTTGAGGGAGTGTGTGTATGAAGCTTTTGACAGAGGAAATAATATATATATATATATAATATATATATATATATATATATATATATATATATATATATATATATATATATATATCTTAAAAGGAAAAGCAAATATGTCGGTGAATTGTTAGACCTCAGCTTTCTTCGCTTTGAGACAAGAGAGGGCCTAGCAACAAGCACTGGATTCCTCGAAGGGTGCTGAAATGAAAAAACCGTCTGAATTGATGATCATGCAATATAAGGCTGGTGGCTTACAGCCTGGGCGACGCTCGTGGTTGCTATGTCATTTTAAAGGCGTGTCCAGATGTGTGCATGAGTTTGTGCGTGTAATAATGGGTCCAACCGTCCGAGATCGGAGAGAAAAATTAACACTCTCCTTTCGATAGTGATAAGACACAGGACGGCTTTGGGGGTCTCGAGGTCAGAAAAGGACAAGTTGCCATTTGAAAAGAGAGAAGTGTGGTGTGTATACATTTATTTAACATTTATTTACATGTTGGGGAATGTAACAAATATGTCTCTATTTCAGATGGGTTCATGGCATTATACAAGAGAATGGGATTCTCTAAAAGATTTGACTATTTAAATGTAGAAACTAATAGTTTGTGAGTTTTAGGGGTGATTACTTAGTCTAATTCTGGAGAATAGAATGACAGTTTACAGTCTTTTTATGGGTCATACTTAATTCTTTATATTACATCATTTGATCACTTTGCTCAATATCATGTTCAGCTAGTTTGGGAAATAAAAAGTATATTTTTGTATCTACGAGGATTCATTAGCCCAGCTTATATCATTTGCAGAGAGATAGTCAGCAACTAAAGGTAAGAGGGTTGTCGCTTGTTTTATTTTTAATTTAAGCCAGTGCCAAATGGTCGAATATGCTCAGCAATAAGGGGTGGCAGTGGGTAAAAAGCTTTTTATAGGCTGTAGGTACGCTTCCAAAGATACAATATCTAGTTTAGGCATGTATTTTTTGGGGAAAAGGGTTGTAATTATGTCAAAGGCAACTCGGGTTTTTTTTGCTGAGTTAAGCATCTGAGCCTTCTCAGGGTTTGAGGCTGTAGGTGTCTCTCTGCGGCAGAGCCAGTGTCGTTAGCTAGCACTTTGTGAAAACTTGTGTTTCGATGTTTCAGGAATTAAAGTTTAACTTTTTTGGCATATTAAAGTGTTTATCGGGTTTGGTGAATAAGTTACGCACATTTGCAATGGGTATACAAGTTTGGGCTCTGGTCATATGAGACGTGAGTGTAATTTCATGGTTTCTTTTCTTTCTTTCGTTTTTTCTCTTTTTATTGGTGGTTAATTTCCTCAAAAGTTTATTTTTGTTTTGATGTCCCTCGAGATTTGGTGGACATTGCAGGTTCGGTAGTCCGCACTTGGGGATAGAAAAAGCGTATAATGAGGTACGTGCTAAATATATTTGGAAAAACATGGGAAAAGGGTCATATCTGATACCAAATAGACCTTTTCAGAGAATACCTATAGATATCCTGGGAAAATTTTGTGAGTCTAGATATGCCAATAAGTACTTGTTAGTAATAATAGATGAACATACGAGGATAGTAGAAATTTTTCCACTTAAGCATAAAACTGCTGAAGAAGTAGCTATAGCATTTTTCAATGGTATTATTTGCAGATATGGCTCACCCGGGGTTCTATTGACCAAAAATGGCAGAGAATTTTTGAAACAAACTTTAGAATATTTAGCGTAAGTCATGGGGATACAGAAAGAAACAATTATTCCGTACAGGCCTGAAGCTGATGGGTTGTGTGAACGAGCAGACAGGAAAGTCATCGAAGCTCTCAGGAAGACTGTAGGTGATAATGATAAGAATTGGGACAGATATATTGATGTTGTTAGACATAGTATTAACACTATGGTTAGTGATTTCATTAAAATGTCTCCATTTGAAGCTCTGTTTGGTTGCCCAGTACGAGGCACATTTGATCTTTTAACTAAACCTCATTATGGGGAGGATACGATCGAATCATTGATATCTACAGCAAGAGACAAGCTTGTCTCAGCAGCAATCTTGAAGCCGCGACGCGAGAGATGGTAGAGAGAAGTAATAGCAAAACATCCGATCCCAAGATCAATGTCAGAGACAAGGTATTTTTAAAAATCAATGTGAGAAACGAGCTAAACTGCAAATTGGGTCCGAAATTTGAGAGTCCTTTTAGAGTCATTGAGGAAAGATTGGAAGCAGATTTGTAATCTTAGAGGAAAAAAACAGGTCGGTCGAAATTAACACATATCAAAGCTGAAAAGAGTTTGTTTTTGCAAATTGATGGTGAAATGTGTTTAATGTTTTTTCTTTCACTTCCATTTCTTCTACTATTTTTCTTATTATGAACATACTGCGGTGCTTTTGGCATAAGATTCATAGGTAAATATTTTACGTGGAAAGTTGATTTGAAAATATGACAAATTTCTGTTAAGCTGAGAAATGTGATGATAAACACGAGGTTATTCCTGTATGTATGGGGTTTTGGAGCTGAATTTGTTTTGGTTTATTTGGGTGGTGGATTTTGTGGGGCTGAATTTTTTTTTTTTGTACCTATAATCTTTGGCGGTGTTTTTTTTGTGGTTATATATCTATATATATATATATATATATATATATATATATATATATATATATATATATATATATATATATATATATATATATATATATATATATATATATATATATATATATATTTGTGTTTTCTTTTGCGGTCATCTGAGCTTTTACGAGCCGAGAGGGGGTTATTGGGGTTTTAAGGGTTTCGGTGAAGAGGTTGTATTTTATTTCACCAGTGGTTACATTTGGCGCTATATATGAATGGGTGGTTTTCCGTGGTTTATATCCCGACGAGGCAGTTATGCGGTTTTATATACTTGTGGTAGTATCATGGGTGAGTTATGTTTTCAGGGTCAATTTTTGGGTACTTTTGGTGATATCCTAGGGATAATTTTGTGAAATGTGGTTATATAGTGTCAGTATAGAATTTTTGTGGCTATTTGGAGAATAATGATTTCTGAGGTTGCAAGTCTGACTAGACAAATCTATAGGGCGATATGAGCACATGAGGATTTTTGCTGATAATGCTGTGATGAGTCCAGTTGCTGATTTTTCCTTTCGGAGTTGATTACTCGGAGATTTGCACTGTTTTCAGAGATGTTGATTATGACTTTCCATGGAGATGTATGTAAGGGGTTGATTTTGATTCTGGTCGATGAGATATGTTGCGGTGGGAAATTCCGAAATGATACATACTGTGTTTATGGGGAAAGCGCTGGATTATATTATACAAGTTATTTTTTTCTCTCTGTACATTTTGTAATGGAGAGAGTTCAATTATTATTGTTATTATTTTTTTTTTCTTTTCCTATGAGAGATGTTCGTAATCGGAGTTAAGCTTTACATAGTATTTCTATTTTAGACAGGAGGTATAATTTATCGGGGTATATGAGTTAAATAGAAATGGTGTTCGGCATTATATTTCACGAAGATTGATTATATAAAAAGTACAAGGGTTTTGCTGTTAGACATTATGGTTTTTTTATAGTATATTTGTCAGATATAGGATTTTGTTTGGTGAGGAATTTTTAATAATTGATTATGAGATTGGGTATATTAGTTAATGACAGATTTATGTGGTAAAGCAAGATTTTAGTTATTCTATGATCATGCAGACTTTTCAAATCTGGACACACAATGACTAGAGAATTCCCAACTTAATGTGATGGTGACGTCAGAAACAGCTTGGTCTTACAGTATCAGAGGTCGAGTCTACACACAAGTGGCGATGCTATGGATCGCCTTTGCAATGGATGAGATGTCGTAGGTAGGTCGTCTCAGAATATGTTCTTGGACGAATCAGTAGTCTACAATCTTCTACGAGGCGGGTGCGAGACGCGCTTGCATGGATATTTCCTTGACAACGAGGTGATGACCACGTTTACTTCGGTAGAAAATGTCGAATCTACAGTTTGGCGATGAGGGGGTGTTGGATACACTTACGAGGAATGCAGACACTGAATAATGGCACGTGCTGAATTGTTTCAAGATGGTTCATGTGCTAAACCTGGGTCTACAACTATTCGACAAGTTCCGCCTATCTTAGAGATGGATGAATTCTTCTTTGGCGAACACTATACAGTTCAAGTGGTTATGTTTATGATGTCCATAGTGATAGTTGAAATATGTTATGGGGGCTACCTTGCAAACATAATGACCATTATATACTAGTTGTTGATGTGGTGTGCGACGGGAGTGCACAAAGGACATAGGTGGCTGAGCCATCTTAAAAGAAAAAGCAAATATTTTGGTGAATTGTTAGACCTCAGCTTTCTTCGCTTAGAGACAAGAAAGGGCCTAGCAACAAGCACTGGATTCCTCGAAGGGTGCTGAAATGAGAGAATGGTCTGAACTGATGATCACGCAATATAAGGCTGGTGACCTATGTCATTTTAAAGGCGTGTCCGGATGTGTGCATGTGTTTGTAATGATTGGTCCAACCACCCGAGATCGGAGGGTGACACTCTCCTTTTGATAGTGATAAGACACAGGACGGCTTTGGAGGTTTCAAAATCAGAAAAGCCCATCGTAAAAGGTACGGTACCTTTAAAAGAACTTTGGAAAAGTTGATTTTTGAAAAGAGAGAAGTGTAGTATGTAAACATTTATTTAAAATTTATTTATATGCTGGGGAATGAAACAAATATAACTCTTTATTTCAGATGGGTACATGGCATTAAACAAGAGAATAGGATTCTCTAAAAGACTTGACTATCTAAATGTAGAAACTAATAGTTTGTGAGTTTTAGGGGCTATTACTTAGTGTAATTCAGGAGAGTAGAATGACAGTTTACAGTCTTTTTATGGATCAGACTTAGTTCTTTATATTACATCATATAATCACTTTGTTCCATATCATGTTCAGCTAGTTTGGAAAATAAAAAGTATATTTTTGTATATACAAGGATTCATTAGCCCAGCTTATATCATTTGCAGAGAGATGTTCAGCAACTAAAGGTGAGAGGGTTGTCGCTTGTTTTATTTTTAATTTAAGCCAGTGCCAAATGGTTGAATATGCTCGGCAATATATATATATATATATATATATATATATATATATATATTATATATATACATATATATATATATATATATATATATATATATATATATATATATATATATATATATATATATTATATATATATATATATATATATATATATATATATATATTATATATACAGAGAGAGAGAGAGAGAGAGAGGATGGGATTAAGGGATTAACAATGTAGATAAGAAAACGCTTTAGTACAACTCAGTTTATTGTTAATAATAATAATAATAATAATAATAATAATAATAATAATAATAATAATAAAATAATAATAATAATAACGTACTTTATGAAAATTAATGGCTGCTTTAATAAAGCATGCATGCGAGAGGGTCTGCTTCCTAAGTACAATAATAATAACAGTAACAACAATAAATTTATCTTTCTTACTGCTTTTAAAAATAATGCCCATATAACAAATAAAATATAAGAATATCTCGCCAGCATTAAATGGTGACACCATCAAAGCTCGAGCCACCTGACGTCACACGTTCATCATCTAATCAGCCTCTGCTTTCTGTGAGATATTACCCCTTATGGGAGAGCCGATTCATCATCTCGGGGAAGCCAAGTAAAATGATGGATTGCTCCGTGTTATCAAGGGCTACATGGTCGATTTTACACGGCCTTTCCGAGGGATTCCCTCCCTTAAGGCCTGGGGTCTCCAAGGAACATTTTTGTGGTTGCCGCGTCTCGACCTCTTGAGATATCATTTTGTTGTAAGCTGTCTCGTGAATTTGAACGGGTTGGAGATTTTGGGGCATTTTTTTATTTGGTTTATGTTGGATGGACAGTTATCATATAAAAATCTTTTATATTCAATAAACTTCATGCGGCGTCAAAATCTTGAATTGTTATGATGACAACATTTGTTCGATATAACTATCTGAGTTCGTGGAGGTAATCAGAGTATAACCAAAAAAATACAAAGGTTCATAATTTAATTATAAGACTCAATGACACCAGTATTTATTTATCAAAGATTCTTGTTATCAATAAAGATAACTGGAGCTTGGTGTTGGTTTGTGAAAGATAGATAGAAAAATAAGCTGATAGATAGACAGATATTTGTAATCTAAGATCCATCATCCATAGTCTCCGTGAGGTTTAAAAGTTGATGAATATCAATTCTTTTTATATCTTGAGAGCATCTCATATGGAACCCTGAACACTGATATACCAAACTTGCTTTTTATTATTCTATAATAATATTCATAATTTTTGTAAGGTATTAAAATTGCTGAAATTCAAACCTTTTTCTAGCTTTAGTCCATCTGACATGGACCCCAGAATTCTGCTCTACCAACCTTGACGTCTAGCTAACATTCATATTTTTCTAAGGTATCTATAGTGTTGAAATTCAGACCTTTTTTTTTTTTTTTTTTTTAAACATACTTGTATCTGATATGGACCCCGGAACTCTCAACTGCCAGCAACAGCTTCTGTATTTCTATATATTATTTATGCAGTTGAAATTAAAACCTCTTCATCTTAAGAGCATCTGATATGGATCCCTGAACTCTTCTTATTCAAACGTAACTACTGTCTTAGTTCCTCACTGGACGAGTAGGTTGCGTACCCGCCAAGCAATCTGGTAGCCTGAGTTTGCTCTCGCCTGCTGCCAATGGGGAATCAGGGGAATGTATTTCTGGTGATTAGAAATTCATAATAAGCTGTAGGTCCCGTTGCTAAGTAACCGATTGGTTCCTAGCCACGTAAATAAACATCTAATCGATCTGGCCACCTCTGGGAGAGAGCTGTAAATCACCTCAGTGTTCTGGTCAAACTAAGATATATTTTTTTTGTTACACGCTGTGTCTCTGTGAAGTAGTTATGTTTTTGAAATTACAACCTTTCAAACTTAAGTCTATCACATATGAACCCCAGAGTTCAGCCCGTGCCAACTCCTTCATCTATACTACTATATTCTGACCACACTAAGATTATTGCACATTGCAAACGCATATCCTAATCAGTAAACTATACCACTTCAAAGGTCACCTTTCCAGGCGTTTGATGTGGGTGGAGAGAGAGAGAGAGAGAAGAGAGAGAGAGAGAGAGAGAGAGAGAGAGAGAGAGAGAGAGAGAGACCAACTGGAGCCTTCCAGGGCCTCGGCCACTTGCTGGAAGCTGCTGGTCATAATTTTCCAGGAAAGCTGGAATTGCTGGGCTGGAATCCTTGGAATGTGAAACCTGAGGTATACAGTACATTAATGGTGAAACCTAGGATTACAGATGCTGGCTACAATGCGTTCCCCTTGGATTAAAAACAGAAATTCGCCGATGAATAATAATAATAATAATAATAATAATAATAAATAAAAAATAATAATAATAATAATAATAATAATAATAATAATAATAAATAATAATAATAATAATAATAATGAAAAATCCATATCGTTAAAATAATACTAATAACAATAATAATAGCAATGTAAAAATCCACATCGTTATAATAATAATAATAATATAATAATAATAATAATAATAATAATAGTATAATAATAATAATAATAATAATAATAATAATAATAATGATGACGAAAAAATCTACATCGTTATAAGTGTAATTGCATATGTATAAATATATATAGTACAACGTTGTATATAAATTTTATGTATTATAAACACACATATATATGTATATGTAAATAAATTCTTCTGTTAAAACAGGATACGTCTCAAGTACAACAGGCCCATTAAAAAAATCTGTATAAAAGGGCTTTTATACTTGAGATATATGTATATGAATGTGTACATACATACATACATACATACATACATACATATATTATATATATATATATATATATATATATATATATTATATATATATATATGTGTGTGTGTGTGTGTGTGTGTGTGTGTGTGTGTGTGTGTGATGAAAGGAAGTCTTTCGTGCTGCGCTGCACATCTGTGTGTTTTACGCTTCGTGATTCTTCCAAGCCTTTCCCCAGAAGGAAACAATCCATATTGTGGTGGATAAAGAGTATTTTCCTTAATTACTCCGGTTGATATGAGCGCAAACAACTCCTAATTATCGTCAAGATGTTTCAATGCTGCTGTTTAATCAACTCGGAATCACCTTTTATGAGGCAATCATTTTTGTACTCTGTTTTCAGGCTAGCATGTTACCGTGGGTAGACTTGTTGGGGAAAATATTAATTGCAAGGCATTGCATTCAAGCATATGTATGTATTTACTTAAATATATACACACACACGCACACACACACACACACATATATATATATATATATATATATATATATATATATATATATATATATATATATATATATATATATATATATATATATATATATATTATACATATATATATATATATATATATATATATATATATATATAATATATATATATATATATATATACATATATATATATATATATATATATATATATATATATATATATATATATATATATATATATATATATATATATGTATATATATATATATATATATATATATATATATATATATATATATATATATATATATATATAACATATATATATATATATATATATATATATATATATAATATATATACATATATATATATATATATATATATATGTATATGTATTAATATATATAAGATATATATATAATATATATATATATATATATATATATATATATATATATATATATATATTCCATAGGCAAGTACAGTAATCTCTATACGAGACGAAGATAGACTTAGGAATAATTCAATCTCGAAAATGTCAATTTCAATTTCATCAGAAGCAATATAAGAAGTTCTTAGATACCGATAATAATTGGAGAGTAATCCCATTCCAATTCTAAATACATCAACCATCTGTAACGAACTGAATGCGATTACCATTCTCAAAAAGGAATCCTATCTTGTGGGCAGGATTTCCTTGGTAACCAAAAATCCATTTATGAAGCCCCACAAATCTCGCTGAATCTGATTAAGGACATTCCATTCCTATCGGCAATCTTCAGTTATCAATTCATTTAATATCATAGCTTACGAGACCAAATAAAAAATAAGCACGAGCCATACAAAGATTTAATCTTGCAACGCAGGCATTCTGCTTGCAGTATGCAACAGGAAATGGGAGTGTACGAGAGAGTTCTTGTTCAGGGTTAAATTCAGTGAAGCATAAATTGACATGGGTGCTATTTTTTAATTCCTTCAAATGCTACAATGCACAGCTCAGCTGTTTCTTGCTTGATATTTCTCTGTTCTTGAATAGGCAAGCATCGATTTCGCCTTGCCTGCATGGGGCTGAGTATCTGTGTGGAGATTGAAGATGTTTTAAAAAAATATGTTTCTCACTGTGCTACGAGGGATATGAAAGGGATGGGGGTTGGAAATGAATGAGTATGTACAAAAGAGAGAGAGAGAGAGAGAGAGAGAGAGAGAGAGAGAGAGAGAGAGAGAGAGAGAGAGAGAGAGAGTTAAGGAAAATGAATCCGAACTCAAATAAGTCACTTGTCAGGAAAATTTAGGCATATGTAGTGACTGACATGGCACGATGTGTGAGAGAGAGAGAGAGAGAGAGAGAGAGAGAGAGAGAGAGAGAGAGAGAGAGAGAGAGAGATGCAAATAATTTTGTGAACGGAAGAGCAGTAACTGATCGTATTATTTTGGGACGTAAGTTGAGTTACAACTATCAGACAAGAGGTTCTTGAAAGCACTACGTATTGTTATAACTATTATCAAACTTTTAACCGAATCAACAACTAGTAATTCATACATTCTAAAAACAAATCTCAAATTCACCCAAAAAAGTATCCATCCACGAATCAGCAAACTAGTAATGTATATATTCTTTTAAAAAAATCACTCAAATTCACACAAAAGATTAGTCATTCTACATACCAGCCAAATCCCAGAAAAATAAATCAAATCCTATGCTATTTCAAGTAGGATTTTCCTCCTGTTATCTTTAAAATCCTCACTTTCCTTGCGAGGGACTTAGGAGGGATGAGAGGAGGGTATAGAGGAAACAAAGTGTGAATGATATCTCCATAGGAAGGAGAGATTATCTGATCTGTGGAGGAGGTGCTTACATTCTACATCCAGTTCGTGGAAAGGTGTTAATTCGTCTCCTCTGGGAGGTTTCTGCTTTGGAAGCCTAAGGTAAAACATAACAATCTTTTATTTATTTATTTATTTATTTATTTTTTGCAACTGAATTTCGGAGGTCCTTACGATTAAGTATTATTATTATTATTTTTTTTTTTTTTTTTTCTATCACAGTCCTCCAATTCGACTGGGTGTTATTTATAGTTTGGGGTTCCAGGTTGCATCCTGCCTCCTTAGGAGTCCATCACTTCCCTTGCTATGTGCGCCGTTTCTTTTTATTATTATTATATTATTATTACTTATTATTATTATTATATTATTATTATTATTATTATTATGTTGAATAAAATGGCAGAATTCAGCGAATTCTTAATAAATAGCCAATATACATACTGGGAATATGAATATTGGCCAATTATTCGGCAATTATTAAGAAGTATCGCTGAGCCAGACAAGCGAGTAATAAGGAAAATAGGAAAGATAATATATGAGATTAATTCGCTGAGTTCTGCTATTTTATTCAATAGAATATGTTTAAAAGAGGGTCTTCCAATTCCATATTATTAGTATTAATATTATTTATTATTATTAATATTATTATTATTATTATTAACTATTACTATTATTATTATTATTATTATATTATTATATTATTATTATCATTATTTATTATTATTATTAACAGAGAAAACAAATAACACAGTTATGTAACTGTACAATTAATAAGAAATAATAATAATACTAATAATAAGCACTATCCCAAGATCCATGAAAAGCATCCTGGAAAAATTAGAGGCTGAAGTAGCTCCAGGACTCATGCAGAAGAGTGTGCTCCTAGAAAACAGCGCCACATAGTGAGAAAAGTGATGGACTCCTAAGTAGGCAGGGTACCCAAAACCCGTAACCCCACACTATAAGTACCACACAGTCGACTGTGGTAGACAGAAAAAAAAAAACATATACATATATAAGCATATATATATATATATATATATATATATATATATATATTTATGTTTATACATATAGTATATATATATATATATATATATAATAATAATAATAATAATAATAATAATAATAATAATAATAATAATAATAATAATAAAATAATAATAATAATGACGCCCAACAGGGGACTATTGCATTTTGGTGTCCGTTCAATTTGACGCGAAGAACATTTTTTATGAAGAAAACTCTCTCTCTCTCTCTCTCTCTCCTCTCTCTCTCTCTCTCTCTCTCTCTCAATAAACTACACACTCCTCTCACATATATACTTTAAAGCATGATTCTCTCTCTCTCTCTCTCTCTCTCTCTCTCTCTCTCTCTCTCTCTCTCTCTCTCTATCTCTCTCTAACGAAACTACATCCATCACTCAGCACTCGAGAGAATTACGCTCCAAATATTGTGGGATAAAAGTTAAAATCCCACAACAGACGACGAGACGAGTGTAACTACCTGCAAAGACAGCATCCTAACGAATAGGGGGATTTAAAACTCCCAAATCCTTTTGATTGAGTATTCAATTGGAATTAGGGACTGGTTCCCCATTTTCGAAAGGATTTCGCCGGAGTTTACATAAACTTTCGTCTCGAGATATCGAGTGTAGTTTTGCAGCTAAACTTTGGAGAGATTTTTGGTTGTTGCAATCAATAATAATAATAATAATAATAATAATAATAATAATAATAATAATAATAATAATAATAATAATAATAATAATAATAATAATAATAATAATAATAATAATAATTAGGAAAAACTCTATCGCGGGAGTATATATCATATTCTGAGGGGTCCACAATAATAAAAAAGGTTACGTTTCAGTGTACAATTTTTAAAACTCTTTACAAAAGCTTTCGAACCCTTCCTTGGTTTCATCTTCAGTCCAAATGAACAATTAGGTACACCAGGTACCGAAGTGAATTTAAAAAACAAACAAGAGTCGTTGAAGATTGTTGACACCGTTCGTTAGCTCATTTATGGACCAGGTAATGAAGAATGAGGGCAGTTAATTCCAACTAGGTGATTTCCTCTCCCCTATCAATCCTTCTGGCTGCAGTTTCTGTTGGATAAAAGATTTTAATTGTAGGACAGGCCCTGTTCTTTCCTCTCCTGATGCTGCTTCCGCCTTGCCTCTCTCCCTGTCCAGGTAACCAGTGCCCCAGAGGAGTCTGGTTACGGTGCCCAATTTATGCCCTCAGATGAAGGACTTCCTGCAACGTTGCAACAACCATTGCGGATATATAAACAGAATTGCAGCCAGAAGGATTGATAAGGGAGAGGGAATCACCTAGTTGGAATTAACTGCCTCTTTCTTCATCACCTGGTCCATAAACGAGCTAACGACCGGTGTCAACAATCTTCAACGACTCTTTGTTTTTTAAATTCACGTCAGTACCTGGTGTACCTAATTGTTCATTTAGACTAAAGATGAATCCAAGGAAGGGTTCGAAAGCTTTTGTGAAGATTTTTAAAAATTATACACGGACTTGTAACATTTTTTGGTATTGTGTACCCCTTAGAATAAAATAATAATAATAATACATCACGAGATATCAAAGTTTTTTGGAGGCTAAAGTTTGGAGAGATTTGTGGTTGGGGGTTTAATAATAATAATAATAATAATAATAATAATAATAATAATAATAATAATAATAATAGTAGTAATAATAATAATAATAATAATAATAATAATAATAATAATAATATGTGGCGCCGTGGAGGAGTGGGTTAGGTCGTCAATAGACTTAAGTCAAGTTAAGCAACATTGGCTCTGTCAGTCATTGGATGGGTGGACCGCTCTCCTCGGCGTTGATTCCTTGGGAAAGGATCTTTACCATAATTTCCTCAGTCTACTCAGCTGTAAATGAGTACCTATCCCTGATGGGGTAGGGTCCAGCTATGGGTTAAATAGCAAAACTCAGCAATGATGGAAAGAAATGAAGGATTAAACGACAACGACGTAAATGGAACCTCTGGCAACAGAGGAGCTTCGTCCGGCAACCAGGTATTCAACCCAATTGAAGGGGAAGACGGTCAGGTACTTGGAGGTCGTCATCCAGCAACTGATCACCACAACGACCAATAATCAACAGCCTGAGATTGGAGCTACAGAGGCAAAAAAGGAAGAAATGGACAAGAGAAGAAAATAAGGAAATATGGAAGATGCTACATCAGAAGCAACCCGAACGGAGAGAGGATATAGAAGAAGATTGGTCAACATCTGGAATGAGAGGAATAACACCCCCCAAACAGAGCAGAGGCTGCAGACCAAGTAAGGAACATAAAGAAAAAGAACTGGCTCTCCCCAACAGAAAGAGAAGAACTGGAAAGGGAAATGTACACGACAACGAATTACACGAAAGACGAACTGAGAGACGATGCCACAGAAGACGACAGGGAGGATGAGGTATCAAACAACGACACACGAAGAAACACCGACGAAGTAACAGAGAGGACGGAATGGGTAGAAAAGATTAGACAATGGATGGAGCCAGATACAGAGAGAACAAAGATCCCCTCCATGAAAGCCTACAACACCAAGAAATTGAGGGAGAAAACAAGTGAGGTCAATGAAATACTGGGCATAATACAGACCACCAGTATCACAGAAACAAATAACTTGACATATGCAGGAGCAAGATTAGTAGCAGAACTGATGGGAATTCGAACACCAACACCACCAGCACAACCAACCCAACAGAAACCAAAACAGCAACCTCCTTGGGAAAAGGCGCCTGGAAAAGCAAATCATGGTGATGAGATCTGACTTGAGTAACTGAAAGAGATGGCAGAAAAAAGGCTAAGAAGCAAGAAAACAAGGGAGGAACTCAACGAGAAATACAAAGTACAAGAGAGGGGATTAAACAACACAATAGAAGATGTAAAAACAGAGGCTTAAGGCCAAAGCACATAAGATCCAACGATACATGAACAGGAATAAGGGATACCAACAGAACAAACTATTTGGAACAACCAGAAAAGACTATACAGCCAACTAAGAGGGGAAGACCAACCACCCAGAAATTCCTGAAGCCGAACCAAGTAAGAGACTCTGGGAAAAACATATGGAACAATCCGGTATCACACAACAAACATGCAACATGGCTCCAGGAAGTCAAGGAAGAAGAAAACAGGGAGAATAAAACAAAGATTCACAGACATCACGACAGACACAGTCAGACACCAACTAAAGAAAATGCCAAACTGGAGAAAGCCCCAGGACCGATGAAGTCCATGGATACTGGCTCAAAAACTTCAAGGCCCTACACCCACGAATAGCAGAACAACTCCAGCATTGGTATCTCAAATCACCAAGCACCCAAATGGATGACCACAGGAAGAACATCCTTAGTACAAAAAGACAAGAGTAAGGGAATATAGCCAGTAACTACAGGCCTATCACTGCCTACCAATAATGTGGAAGTTACTAACAGGTATCATCAGTGAAAGGCTATACAACTACCTAGAGGAGACAAAACACCATCCCCCACCAACAGAAAGGCTGCAGAAGGAAGTGTAGGGGCACAAAAGACCAGCTCCTGATAGACAAAATGGTAATGAAGAACAGTAGGAGAAGGAAAACCAACTAAGCATGGCATGGATAGACTATAAGAAAGCCTTCGACATGATACCACACACATGCTAATAGAATGCCTGAAAATATATGGGGCAGAGGAAAATACCATCAGCTCTCAAAAATACAATGCGCAACTGGAATACAATACTTACAAGCTCTGGAATAAGACTAGCAGAGGTTAATATCAGGAGAGGGATCTTCCAGGGCGACTCACTGTCCCCACTACTCTTGTAGTAGCCATGATTCCCATGACAAAAGTACTACAGAAGATGGATGCCGGGTACCAACTCAAGAAAAGAGGCAACAGAATCAACCATCTGATGTTCATGGACGACATCAAGCTGTATGGTAAGAGCATCAAGGAAATAGATACCCTAATCCAGACTGTAAGGATTGTATATGGGGACA
The DNA here is from genome assembly GCF_015104395.2 of Macrobrachium nipponense. NCBI lineage: Eukaryota > Metazoa > Arthropoda > Malacostraca > Decapoda > Palaemonidae > Macrobrachium > Macrobrachium nipponense. The sequence continues at coordinate 51,267,277 of NC_087208.1, read as the reverse complement.
TCAGGATGGAGTTTGGAATAGAAAAATGCGCCTTAGTCAAACATACAAAAGGGCAAAGTAACGAGAACTGAAGGGATAAGCTACCAGATGGGAGCAACATCAAACACATAGATGAGACAGGATACAAAATACCTGGGAATAATGGAAGGAGGAGATATATAAACACCAAGAGATGAAGGACACGATCAGGAAAGAATATATGCAGAGACTCAAGGCGATACTGAAGTCAAAACTCAACGCCGGAAATATGATAAAAGCCATAAACACATGGGCAGTGCCAGTAATCAGATACAGCGCAGGAATAGTGGAATGGACGAAGGCAGAACTCCGCAGCATAGATCAGAAAACCAGGAAACATATGACAAATACACAAAGCACTACACCAAGAGCAAATACAGACAGACTATACATAACACGAAAGGAAGGAGGGAGAGGACTACTAAGTATAGAGGACTGCGTCAACATCGAAAACAGAGCACTGGGGCAATATCTGAAACCAGTGAAGACGAGTGGCTAAAGAGTGCATGGAAGAAGGACTAATAAAAGCAGACGAAGACCCAGAAATATACAGACAGGAGAAAGACAGAAAGAACAGAGGACTGGCACAACAAACCAATGCACGGACAATACATGAGGACAGACTAAAGAACTAGCCAGCGATGACAATTGGCAATGGCTACAGAGGGGAGAGCTAAAGAAGGAAAACTGAAGGAATGATACAGCGGCACAAGATCAGGCCCTAAGAACCAGATATGTTCAAAGTACGATAGACGGAAATAACATCTCTCCCATATGTAGGAAGTGCAATACGAAAAGTGAAACCATAAACCACATAGCAAGTGAATGCCCAGCACTTGCACAGAACCAGTACAAAAAGAGGCATGATTCAGTAGCAAAAGCCCTCCACTGGAGCTGTGCAAGAAACATCAGCTACCTTGCAGTAATAAGTGGTACGAGCACCAACCTGAAGGAGTATAGAAACGATCAGGCAAAGATCCTCTCGGGACTATGGTATCAGAACGGATAGGGTGATACGTGCAAAACAGACCAGGACGTGACGTTGATTGACAAAGTCAAGAAGAAAGTATCATCATTGATGTCGCAATACCATGGGGACACCAGAGTGAGAGAAAGAGAGGGAAAAATTGAATAAGTATCAAGATCTGAAAATAGAAATAAGAAGGATATGGGATATGCCAGTGGAAATCGTACCCATAATCATAGGAGCACTAGCACGATCCAAGATCCCTGAAAAGGAATCTAGAAAAACTAGAGGCTAAAGTAGCTCCAGGACTCATGCAGAAGAGTGTGAACTAGAAACGGCACACATAGTAAGAAGAGTGATGGACTCCTAAGGAGGCAGGATGCAACCCGGAACCCCACACTATGAATACCACCCAGTCGAATTGGAAGACTGTGATAGAGCAAAAAAAAAAAAAATAAAAAAATAAAATAATAATAATAATAATAATAATAATAATATAAAGATCCCCTCCATGAAAGCCTACAACACCAAGAAATTAAGGGAGGAAAAAACAAGTGAGGTCAATGAAATAATGGGCATAATACACACACCAGTATCACAGAAACAAATAACTTGACATATGCAGGAGCAAGATTAGTAGCAGAACTGATGGGGATACGAACACCAACACCACCAGCACAACCAACCCACCAGAAACCAAAACAGCAACCTCCTTGGAAAAGGTGCCAGGAAAAGCAAATCATGGTGATGAGATCTGACTTGAGTAAACTGAAAGAGATGACAGAAAAAAAGGCTAAGAAGCAAGAAAACAAGGGAGAACTCAACGAGAAATACAAAGTACAAGAGAGGGGACTAAATAGAAGATGTAAAACAGAGGCTTAAGGCCAAAGCACATAAGATCCAACGGTACATGAACAGGAATAAGGGATACCAACAGAACAAACTATTCAGAAACACACCAGAAAAGACTATACAGCCAACTAAGAGGGGAAGACAACCACAAGAAATTCCTGAAGCCAAACAAAGTAAGAGACTCTGGGAAAACATATGGAGCAATCGGTATCAAACAACAAACATGCCAACATGGCTCCAGGAAGTCAAGGAAGAAGAAACAGGGAGAATAAAACAAAGATTCACAGACATCACGACAGACACAGTCAGACACCAACTAAAGAAAATGCCAAACTGGAAAGCCCCAGGTCCCGAAGAAGTCCATGGATACTGGCTCAAAAAACTTCAAGGCCCTACACCCACGAATAGCAGAACAACTCCAGCATTGTATCTCAAGTCACCAAGCACCCAAATGGATGACCACAGGAAGAACATCCTTAGTACAAAAAGACAAGAGTAAGGGAAATATAGCCAGTAACTACAGGCCTATCGACCTGCCTACCAATAATGTGGAAGTTACTAACAGGTATCATCAGTGAAAGGCTATACAACTACCTAGAGGAGACAAACACCATCCCCACCAACAGAAAGGCTGCAGAAGGAAGTGTAGGGCACAAAAGACCAGCTCCTGATGGACAAAATGGTAATGAAGAACAGTAGGAGAAGGAAAACCAACCTAAGCATGGCATGGATAGACTATAAGAAAGCCTTCGACATGATACCACACACATGGCTAATAAAATGCCTGAAAATATATGGGGCAGAGGAAAACACCATCTGCTTCCTCAAAAATACAATGCGCAACTGGAATACAATACTTACAAGCTCTGGAATAAGACTAGCAGAGGTTAATATCAGGAGAGGGATCTTCCAGGGCGACTCACTGTCCCCGGTACTCTTAGTAGTAGCCATGATTCCCATGACAAAAGTACTGCAGAAGATGGATGCCGGGTACCAACTCGAGAAAAGAGGCCCAACAGAATCAACCATACTGATGTCATGGACGACATCAAGCTGTATGTAAGAGCATCAAGGAAATAGATACCCTAATCCATACTGTAAGGATTGTATCTGGGGACATCTGGATGGATTTGTTTGGAATAGAAAAAAATGCGCCTTAGGTCAACATACAAAAAGGTAAAGTAACGAGAACTGAAGGGATAAAGCTACCAGGTGGAAGCAACATCAAACACATAGATGAGACAGGATACAAATACCTGGGTATAATGGAAGGAGGGGATATGAAACACCTAGAGATGAAGGACACGATCAGGAAAGAAAATATGCAGAGACTCAAGGCGATACTCAAGTCAAAACTCAACGCCGGAAATATGATAAAAGCCATAAACACATGGGCAGTGCCAGTAATCAACTACACCCAAGAGCAAATACGGACAGACTATACATAACACGAAAGGAAGGAGGGAGAGGACTACTAAGTATAGAGGACTGCGTCAACATCGAGAACAGAGCACTGGGGCAATATCTGAAAACCAGTGAAGACGAGTGGCTAAAGAGTGAATGGGAGGAAGGACTAATAAAAGTAGACGAAGACCCAGAAATATAGAGAGACAGGAGAATGACAAACAGAACAGAGGACTGGCACAACAAACCAATGCACGGACAATACATGAGAGAGACTAAAGAACTAGCCAGCGATGACAATTGGCAATGGCTACAGAGGGAGAGCTAAAGAAGGAAACTGAAGGAATGATAACAGCGGCACAAGATCAGGCCCTAAGAACCAGATATGTTCAAAGAACAATAGACGGAAATAACATCTCTCCCATATGTAGGAAGTGCAATACGAAAAATGAAACCATAAACCACATAGCAAGTGAATGCCCGGCACTTGCACAGAACCAGTACAAAAAGAGGCATAATTCAGTGGCAAAAGCCCTCCACTGGAGCCTGTGCAAGAAACATCAGCTACCTTGCAGTAATAAGTAGTACGAGCACCAACCTGAAGGAGTGATAGAAAACGATCAGGCAAAGATCCTCTGGGACTATGGTATCAGAACGGATAGGGTGATACGTGCAAACAGACCAGACGTGACGTTGATTGACAAAGTCAAGAAGAAAGTATCACTCATTGATGTCGCAATACCATGGGACACCAGAGTTGAAGAGAAAGAGAGGGAAAAAATGGATAAGTATCAAGATCTGAAAATAGAAATAAGAAGGATATGGGATATGCCAGTGGAAATCGTACCCATAATCATAGGAGCACTAGGCACGATGCCCAAGATCCCTGAAAAGGCAATCTAGAAAAAACTAGAGGCTGAAGTAGCTCCAGGACTCATGCAGAAGAGTGTGATCCTAGACCAAACGGCACATAGTAAGAAAAGTGATGGACTCCTAAGGAGGCAGGATGCAACCCGGAACCCCACACTATAAATACCACCCAGTCGAATTGGAGGACTGTGATAGAGCAAAAAAAAAAGAAAAAAAAATAAATAATAATAATAATGTGTGTCGCTGTGGCAGAGTGGGTTAGGCCGTCAATTGACTGGTTAAGCAACATTGGGGCTGGTCGGCGTTGATTCCTTGGGAAAGACGGTCAGGTACTTGGAGGTCGTCATCCAGCAACTAACCACCACAACGACAGTAACCAACAACCAGAGACTGGACCTACAAAAGCAAACATTAGGAAGAAATGGACAAGATAAGAAAATAAGGAAATATGGAGATGCTACATCTGAAGCAACCCGACGGAGAGAGTATATAGAAGTAAGGTTGGTCAGCATCTGGAATGAGAGGAATAACACCCCCCAAACAGGGCAGAGGCTGGCAGACTAAGTAAGGAACATAAAGGAAAAGCGCTGGCTCTTCCCAACAGAAAGAGAGGATTTAGAAAAGGAAATGACACACGGCAACGAATTACAAGAAGACGAACTGAGAGATGATGCCACAGAAGACGACAGGGATGATGAGGTATCAAACAACGACATACGAAGAAACACAGACGAAGTAACAGAATGGACGGAATGGGTAGAAAAGATTAGACAATGGATGAAGCCAAATACAGGGAGAAAACAAGTGAGGTCAATGAAATAATGAGACTAATACACACCACCAATATCACAGAAACAAATAACTTGACATATGCAGGAGCAAGATTAGTAGCAGAACTGATGGGGATACGAACACCAACACCACTAGCACAACCAACCCAAGAAAAAAAAATAAACAGCAACCTCCTTGGAAAAGGTGTCTGGAAAAGGAAGTGATGGTGAAGAGATCTGACTTGAGTAAACTGAAAGAGATGGCAGAAAAAAGGCTAAGAAGCAAGAAAACAAGGGAGGAACTCAACGAGAAATACAAAGTACACGACAGGGGACTAAACAACACAATAGAATATGTAAAAAAGAGTCTTAAGGCCAAAGCACATGAGATCCAACAATACATGAACAGGAATAAGGGATACCAACAGAACAAACTAATCGGAACCAACCAGAAAAGACTATACAGCCAACTAAGAGGAGAAGACAACCACCAAGAAATGCCTCATAGCCGAACCAAGTAAGAGACTTGGGAAAACATATGGAGCAATCCGGTATCACACAACAAACATGCGACATGGCTCCAGGAAGTCAAGGCTGAAGAAACAGGGAGAATAAAACAATTATTCACATAGATCACGACAGACACAGTCAGACACCAACTAAAGAAAATGCCTAACTGGAAAGCCCAAGATCCCGATGAAGTCCATGGATACTGGCTCAAAAACTTCAAGGCCCTACACCGAAGAATAGCAGAACAACTCCAGCATTGTATCACAAATCACCCTTGCACCCAAATGGATGACCACAGGGAGAACATCCTTCATCAAGAAAGACAAGAGTAAGGGAAATATAGCCAGTAACTACAGGCCTATCACCTGCCTACCAATAATGTGGAAGTTACTAACAGGTATCAGCAACTAAACAACTACCTGAAGGATACAAACACCATCCCTTACCAACAGAAAAGCTGCAGAAAGAAGTGTATGGGCACAAAAGACCAGCTCCTGATAGACAAAATGGAAATGAAGAACAGTAAGAGAAAGAAAATCAACCTAACCATAGCATGGATAGACTGTAAGAAAGCCTTCGACATGGTACCACACACATGGCTAATAGAATGCCTGAAAATATATGGGGCAGAGGAAAACACCATCAGCTTCCTCAAAAATACAATGCACAACGGGAATACAATACTAACAAGCTCTGGAATAAGACTAGCAGAGGTTAATATCAGGAGAGGGAACTTCCAGGGCACTACACTGTCCCCACTACTCTTTGTAGTAGCCATGATTCCCATGGCAAATGTACTACAAAAGATGGATTCTAGGTACCAACTCAAGAAAAGAGGTAACAGAATTAACAATCTGATGTTCATGGAGGAAATCCAGCTGTATGGTAAGAGCATCAAGGAAATAGATACCCTAATCCAGACTGTAACGATTGTATCAGGGGACATCAGGATGGAGTTTGGAATAGAAAATGCGCCTTAGTCAACATACAAAAGGGCAAAGCAACAAGGACTGAAGGGATAAAGCTACCAGATGGGGTCAACATCAAACACATAGATGAGATGGGATACAAATACCTGGGAATAATGGAAGGAGGGGATATAAAACATCAAGAGATGAAGGACACAATATATGCAGAGACTCAAGGCGATACTCAAGTCAAAACGCAACGTCGTAAATATGATAAAAGCCATAATCAAAAGGGCAGTACCAGTAATCAGATACAGCGCAGGAATAGTGGAATGTACGAAGGCAGAACTCCGTAGCATATATCAGAAAACTAGGAAACTTATGACAACACACAAAGCACTACAACCAAGAGCAAATACGGACAGACTATACATAGCATGAAAGGAAGGAGGGAGGGGACTACTAAGCATAGAGGACTGCGTCAGCATCGAGAACAGAGCACTGGGGCAATATCTGAAGACCAGTGAAGACGAGTGGCTCAAGAGTGCATGGGAAGATGGACTGATAAAAGTAGACGGAGACCCAGAAATATACAGAGACAGGAGAAAGACAAGCATAACAGAGGGATGGCATAACAAACCAATGCACGGACAATACATGAGACCGACTAAAGAACTAGCCAGCGATGACACGTGGCAATGGCAACTGAGGGGAGAGCTCAAGAAGGAAACCGAAGGAATGATAACAGTGGCAAAAGCCCTCCACTGGAACCTGTGCAAGAAACACCAGCTACCTTGCAGTAATAAGTGGTACGAACACCAACTTCAAGGAGTCATAGAAAACGATCAAGCAAAGTTCCTTTGGGACTATGGTATCAGAACATATAGGGTGATAAGCGCAAATACACCAGACATGACGTTGATTGACAAAATCAAAAAGAAAGTATCACTCATTGATGTTGCAATACCATGGGACACCAGAGTAAGAAAGGGAAAAAATGGATAACTATCAAGACCTGAAAATATAAATAAGAAGGATGGGAAATGCCAGGGGAAATTGTACCCATAATCATAGGCAGACTAGGAACGATCCCAAGATCCCAGAAAAGGAATCTGGAAAAACTAGATGCTGTAGTAGCTCCAGGACTCATGCAGAAAAGTGTGATCCTAGAAACGGCGCACATAGCAAGGAAAGTGATGGACTCCTAAGGAGGCAGGCAGAACCGGAACCACCACACTATAAATACCACCCAGTCGAATTAGAGGACTGGGATAGAGCAAAAAAAAAAATAATAATAATGGAGAAACAAATCTAGTTATGTATTCGTACAATATACTTTAAGATGATACTAAAAATAAACTTTATTTGTACAGTTACAAAACTGTGGAATGCCACAGTTATAAATTTATAACAAATAATTAATAATTAATAATAATAATAATACTAATAAATAATAATAATAATAATAATAAAATAATAATAATAATACTAATAATAATAATAATAATAATTAATAAATTAATCATGATAATAATAATAATAATATAATAATAATAATAATAATCATGAATAATAATAAATTAAATTAATTATTATTAGCATGATTATTATTATATAATTATTATGACTTATTATTATTATAGCTGCTTTACCAGTACTGTTCTCAGAGAATGTCTCCTACATATAATAATAATAATAATAATAATAATAATAATAATAATAATAATAATAATAATAATAATAATAATAATAAGAGCATCAAGGAAATAGATACCCTAATCCAGACTGTAAGGATGTATCTGGGTACATCAGGATGGAGTTTGGAATAGAAAAATGCGCCTTAGTCAACATACAAAAAGGCAAAGTAACGAGAACTGAAGGGATAAAGCTACCAGATGGAAGCAACATCAAACACATAGATGAGACTGGATACAAATACCTGGGAATAATGGAAGGAGGGGATATAAAACACCAAGAGATGAAGGGCACGATCAGGAAAGAATATATGCAGAGACTCAAGGCGATACTCAAGTCAAAAGTCAACGCAGGAAATATGATAAAAGACATAAACACATGGGCAGTGCCAGTAATCAGATACAGCGCAGGAATAGTGGAATGGACGAAAGCAGAACTCCGCAGCATAGATCAGAAAACCAGGAAACATATGACAATACACAAAGCACTACACCCAAGAGCAAATACGGACAGACTATACATAACACGAAAGGAAGGAGGGAGAGGACTACTAAGTATAGAGGACTGCGTCAACATCGAGAACAGAGCACTGGGGCAATATCTGAAAACCAGTGAAGACGAGTGGCTAAAGAGTGCATGGGAAGAAGGACTAATAAAAGTAGACGAAGACCAGAAAATATACAGAGACAGGAGAATGACAAACAGAACAGAGGACTGGCACAACAAACCAATGCACGGACAATACATGAGACAGACTAAAGAAGTAGCCAGCGATGACACATGGCAATGGCTACTGAGGGGAGAGCTAAAGAAGGAAACTGAAGGAATGATAACAGCGGCACAAGATCAGCCCTAAGAACCAGATATGTTCAAAGAAAAACGATAGACGGAAATAATCATCTCCCATATGTAGAAGTGCAATACGAAAAATGAAACCATAAACCACATAGCAAGCGAATGTTCGGCACATGCACAGAACCAGTACAAAAAGAGGCATGATTCAGTGGCAAAAGCCCTCCACTGGAGCCTGTGCAAGAAACATCAGCTACCTTGCAGTAATAAGTGGCACGAGCACCAACTTGAGGGAGTGATAGAAAACGATCAGGCAAAGATCCTCTGGGACTGGAAAAATAGAGGCTGAATTAGATCCAGGACTCATGCAGAAGAGTGTGATCCTAGAAACGGCAAACATAGTAAGAAAAGTGATGGAATCCTAAGGAGGCAGGATGCAAACAAAACAGCAACCTCCTTGGAAAAGGCGCCTGGAAAAGCAAATCATGGTGATGAGATCTGACTTGAGTAAACTGAAAGAGATGACAGAAAAAAGGCTAAGAAGCAAGAAAACAAGGGAGGAAATCAACGAGAAATACAAAGTACAATAAAGGGGACTAAACACAATAGAAGATGTAAAACAGAGGCTTAAGGCCAAAGCACATAAGATCCAACGGTACATGAACAGGAATAAGGGATACCAACAAAACAAATTATTCGGAACCAACCAGAAAAGACTATACAGCCAACTAAGAGGGGAAGACAACCACCAAGAAATTCCTGAAGCCGAACCCAAGTAAGAGACTCTGGGAAAACATATGGAGCCATCCGGTATCACACAACAAACATGAAACATGGCTCCAGTCAAGGAAGAAGAAACAGGGAGAATAAAACAAAGATTCACAGAGATCACGACAGACACAGTCAGACACCAACTAAAGAAAATGTCAAACTGGAAAGCCCCAGATACCGATGAAGTCCATGGATACTGGCTCAAAAACTTCAAGGCCCTACACCCACGAATAGCAGAACAACTCCAGCATTGTATCTCAAATCACCATGCACCCAAATGGATGACCACAGGAAGAACATCCTTAGTACAAAAAGACAAGAGTATGAGAAATATAGCCAGTAACTACAGGCCTATCACCTGCCTACCAATAATGTGGAAGTTACTACAGGTATCATCAGTGAAAGGCTTACAACAATTACCTAGAGGAGACAAAACACCATCCCCCACCAGCAAGAAAGGCTGCAGAATGGAAGTGTAGGGGCAGCAAAAGGAACCAGCTCCTGATAGGAAAAATAATAATGAAGAACAGTAGGAGAAGGAAAACCAACCTAAGCATGGCATGGATAGACTATAAGAAAGCCTTCGACATGATACAACACTCATGGCTAATAGAATGCCTGAAATATATGGGGCAGAGGAAAAACACATCAGCTTCCTCATAAATACAATGCGCAACTGGAATACAATACTTACAAGCTCTGGAATAAGACTAGCAGAGGTTAATATCAGGAGAGGGATCTTCCAGGGCGACTCACTGTCCCCACTACTCTTCGTAGTAGCCATGATTCCCATGACCAAAAGTACTACAGAAGAGGATGCCGGGTACAACTCAAGAAAAGAGGCAACAGAATTAACATCTGATGTTCATGGACGACATTAAGCTGTATGGAAAGAGCATCAAAGAAATAGATACCTAATCCAGACTGTAGGATTTTATCTGGGGACATCAGGATGGCTGGGGTGGAATAGAAAAATGCGCCCTTAGTCAACATACAAAAAGGCAACAAAGTAACGAGAACTGAAGGGATAAAGCTACCAGATGGGAGCAACATCAAAACACATAGATGAGACAGGATACAAATACCTGGGCATAATGGAAGAGGGGATATAAAAACACCTAGAGATGAAGGACACGATCAGGAAAGAATATATGCAGAGACTCAAGGCGATACTCAAATCAAACTCAACGCCGAAATATGATAAAAGCCATACATGGGCAGTGCCAGTAATCAGATACAACGCAGGAATAGTGGAACGAGTGGCTAAAGAGTGCATGAAGAAGAAAGGACTAATAAAAGTAGACGAAGACCCAGAAATATACAGAGACAGGAGAATGACAGACAGAACAGAAGACTGGCACAACAAGCCAATGCACGGACAATACATGAGACAGACTAAAGAACTAGCCAGCAACGACAATTGGCAATGGCTACTGAGGGGAGAGCTAAAGAAGGAAACTGAAGGAATGATAATAGCAGCACAAGATCAGGACCTAAGAACCAGATATGTTCAAAGAACGCTAGATGGAAATAACATCTCTCCCATATGTAGGAAGTGCAATACGAAAATGAGACCATAAACCACATAGCAAGCGAATGCCCAGCACTGCACAGAACCAGTACAAAAAGAGGCATGATTCAGTAGCAAAAGCCCTCCACTGGGAGCCTGTGCAAGAAACATCAGCTACCTTGCAGTAATAAGTGGCACGAGCACCAACCTGAGGGAGTGATAGAAAACGATCAGGCAAAGATCCTCTGGGACTATGGTATCAGAACGGATAGGGTGATACATGCAAATAGACCAGACGTGACGTTGATTGACAAAGTCAAGAAGAAAGTATCACTCATTGATGTCGCAATACCATGGGACACCAGAGTTGAAGAGAAAGAGAGGGAAAAAATGGATAAGTATGAAGATCTGAAATAGAAATAAGAAGGATATGGGATAGCCAGTGGAAATCGTACCCATAATCATAGGAGCACTAGGCACGACCCCCAAGATCCCTGAAAAGGAATCCTGAAAATCTAGACGCTGAAGTTGCTCCAGGAACTCATGCAGAAGAGTGTATCCTAGAAACGGCGCACATAGTAAGAAAAGTGATGGACTCCTAAGGAGGCAGGATGCAACCCGGAACCCCACACTATAAAGACCACCCAGTCGAATTGGGGGACTGTGATAGAGCAAAAAAAAAAAAAAATAGTAATAATATTAATAATAATAATAATAATAGTAGTAGCTGTGTTTACGCTATTGACTATAGAAAATGTCACCTCCCTGATAATATAATAATAATAATGACAGAAATTATACAACACTATACCATCTTTATGTAAAGAGGAATATGTGCATAATTTCCTCCTTTCTTTTAATTAAGGTCTATGGTATCTTTGCTATTCGTCGCATGAAAAAAAGAACAAACTAAAACAGTGCTTTGACGCAACCAGGAGTGTAGGACAATTGATACGCCATTAGTTCCGAAACAACTCGTTAAACTGTTTATTTGTCTTTAATCCAGGACAGAGAATCCTAGGAAAAAGGACTTTCAAAGGACTCTCAAAGTCCGCTGTAGAATTCTGTAACCCACGCCCTTAATCCATGAGTCAGATGGACAATCAGATAAAGAGAGAGAGGAGAGAAAGAAGAGACACTGGGAATAGCACACACAGAAACACAGAAAGAGACAAGCTTTGTTTCCCTTGACAAGAGTTTTAACAGCCTCTGAGAACAGACTTTGTCTACAGCAGAAGCCTAATGATTCTCAGCTGTGGGGGAAGATGGTCATCTTGTAAGTTTGGGAAAAACTCTACCTTTTTTTTTTTTTATCTTAACTCTCTGACCTTAAAAGGGGAAAGAGAGAGACTTAGAATCGACAAAAGTTTTCTAATCCTCTTTTTGGAAGTTAAAGAGAGCATTGAATCGATGTCCGGATCTATCTGTGCTAAAGCTTGTCTAAGTTGTAAGGAGTTCCAAAAGGGGATTGTCTGGGTCCAACCAAGGCGAGATTAGATGGCCAGACGTTTTAATGATACTTCAGCCTGGAAAGACATATTGTAACCAGAAAAAAAAAGTGGTAGGTAAACACCAATTGATAAAAACTTTGAAACATTTAAACGAAAATAAATTTTAGTTATATCAGAAATGAGCAAAATACGCAATAAAATATTTTTTATAAAATATTTTTCACAAATATCGTAATCACGACAAATATGCCTACTGGAATTCTACTCAAAAACTCTAGCTGAGTCAGGAAAACGAATTATCTGAAGAACTGGAAAGACCCTGCCACTATTCAATAATAATAATAATAATAATAATAATAATAATTAATAATAATAATAATAATAATAATAATAATAATAATAATAATAATAATAATAATAATAATAATAATAATACTCAGTTACAAATAACTGTTTCCAAACAAAATAGTTGTTGAAGAAGATCCATTTCATAGAAATGCTTCATTACATTCTAATCAAACAGAACAAGCCTGCTGACATAAAAAAATTAAAAAAGTTTACATCACGAATCTCCTCTTTCATAACATACAACTCATCATCGTTTGAAAGTAATACTCAGAAATTCCCATCATCAGTTTTTTTTATTCTTTTTTTATTTCAAGTAATAAGAATTCTTGGGTGTCTGGGAGATTTCAGATATTACTTGTGTAACGGACTTCAGTTGATGATGATGATTATTATTTTTTACTTATCTATCTACGTATTTGTTTTCTTATTTTTTTTCTTTTTTGGTCTATCGAAAATCATACAGTAATAACAAACTAATTATCTGTATGAATTAAATCATAACTACTATGCAACTCAATTTAAACAGACCTTCGCCTTCATAAAATTACTCTCTCATATCATTCCATAAATGAATTGCTCTATTTTGTATTTTGCAAATGACATTGTTCCTCCTCTGTATTTTCCAGTTTAAATGTGATGATTTCCAGATATGAGATTTGTACTGCTTTTAAGCTCGAAGTTTTGGAATGAAATTTGGTTACAGTTATTAAATTGATTAGCAAAAATATGCGAGTGGGGTTGTATATGCCTGTAATTCTAGATTAATTCAGGTTCACGGGTCCTTGTAGTTATGTTTTGTACTTATGCTGTATCTTGCAAAATATAAAAACTACAGGATAAGGTGCTTTAAGGATGTAATCCATTGCATCATGCATTGAGTCTTCAGTTGAATATTTGCGGTTACAGTTGTACAGGGCTTTCAAATTAATCATTGATTTCTCATTCTGGATGATTACATACCAACCTGTGTCTTCAGAATGCCTTAGATATAAATTAATAATACACCTTAGAAAAGAAAAACTTGTAGAAAAATAACCGTTTCACCAATATGCAGTAAAAGTTCCTCGCTGTCTAACGTCTCAGTTCCAGAGTTCCTTTGTTCTTCACTCCGCTGGACTATGGAACAACCTCTCAGGGGAAGTCGTGTAATTGGAATTCCAGAAGTTTAAGCAAAGGTGCAATACATTACTACCTTAATACGAGTCTCCTTGCATTTTAATACGTTTTTATCTGTTTGTTCATTTATTAGTTTATTTTTTTTCTTTTTTAACAAGTGGTGTCTCTTCTTTCTATATTTCCCTTTACCTCGTCTTACTTTCCTCTGATGAACACCTAATTCTTTGGAAGCTTGAATTTCGAGTCAGTGGCCCCTTTTGTGCCCTTGTTTCATATGAATAGATTTCATCTGAATTAATAATAATAATAATACTAATAATGTACAAGAAATATCAGCTACCTTGAGGTAATAAGTGGTACGAGCACCAACCTGAGGGAGTGATAGAAAACGATCAGGCAAAGATCCTCTGAGACTATGGTATCAGAACGGATTGGGTGATACGTTCAAATAGACCAGATGTGACGTTGATTGACAAAGTCAGGAAGAAAGTATCACTCATTGATGTTGCAATACCATGGGACACCAGAGTTGAAGAGAAAGAGAGGGGAAAAAATGGATAAGTATCAAGATCTGAAAATAGAAATAAGAAGGATATGGGATATGCCAGTGGAAATCGTACCCATAATCATAGGAGCATTGCTTATCAAGCATTGCTTATAAAGAACTTCTTTACTATTTTCGGTTAAAGATAAATTCATGTAATTGTCCAAAGGACATATAACAATGCGTTAGTGTAAATAATGCATCACATGAAGGTTTGTTCTTGAAAAAAAAACGCGCAATGAATCAATAATTTTCAAATATATATAACTGTAAATAAAACAGAATTTATAAATTGGAGTGTTCAAAGAGGGATGCGATTTTATGCTCCAGGAAACATCAATATTGTCGTCAAATATCGCAATAAAG
>NC_087208.1:51234885-51239885 GCF_015104395.2 Macrobrachium nipponense | reverse complement strand
GGGTATCAGTGCAAGCGTAGTAATACTACTGTAGCAATAGTGCCGCAACAGTATAGCAGTAATATACATGAATTATACGTTTAGGCCAACTGCTGGGATCCTTGAGGATCATTTAGCACTTCTTACAACTACTCGAGAAATTAGTTTTTATAGCCAGAAGTTAAATTTTCTAATCCAACAATGCCCATGGTAGCCTTCAGTGTTATCCTGAATTATAACGAGGCGAAAGTGGGTGGAGCCTCATGAAGTCATCATTCTGACGAAAATTATTGGTGAAGGTTTAAAGCCAATATACGGTACCGGCTATTTTTTTCAGTATAAATAGGTATATAGCTAATAAATAAAAATTTCTTGACTTTGGATATAGCAGTTATCAAATCAAGCTTGTCTACTATGTTTTTGATAATTACCAACTATTCCCTACATCTTGTCAATCTGATTGTGACCTATGAAGTAGACTGTAATTTTTTTGGAAACTTATTTTGGGAGTTAGACTAATAATCGAAGTGTTTTTTTTTTTTTTTTTTGTTGGTTTGTTCATTATGACAATTATTAGTGGAGAGGTTCCAGAGTTCATACAGGTGTACTGCTTTCCTTGTATTTAAATTTGTATGTCATTGTTGTGAGAGGTTTAGCTTTCGTTACGTATAGCCAATCATCCATCGAGAAAGAGGGAAGAAATGCTGTCATAAGTTACGTAACGAGTGCGTTGGAAACCTTTTCTCTGAGTAAGTTGGCCCGTCTTCAAAAAAAGTCACTTTTACATTATAGTACCAAATTTATTCAACCTACGTAGTGCAGAATACACTCAAAATTTATGTGTTGATATAATATGTATTCTGAATAAGCGTTATATCTATGAAATGCATAGATAAAAAGTTATTGCGAAAAAACCGTGTTACAGAGGCCCTGAATCTCATAGTAGTAATGTATATATTCTTTAAAAAAAAAAATCACTCAAATTCACACAAAAGATTAGTCATCGCACATACCAGCCAAATCCCAGAAAAAAGAAATCAAATCCTACGTTATTTCAAATAGGATTTTCCTCCTGTTATCTTTAAAATCCTCACTTTCCTTGCGAGGGACTAAGGAGGGATGAGAGGAGTGTATAGAGGAAACAGACATTGTGAATGATATCTCCATAGGAAGGAAAGATTATCTGAACTGTGAAGGAAGTGTTTACTTTTTACATCCAGTTCGTGGAAAGGTGTTAATTCGTCACGTCTGGGAGGATTCGTCTTTGGAGGCCTAAGCTAAAACATACCAATTTTTTATTTATTTATGTACTTTTTTTTCTTTTTTTTTTTTTTTGCACTGAATTTTGGAGTTCCTTACGGTTAGGTATTACTACTACTATTATTATATTATTATTATTATTATTATTATTATTTATTATATTATTATTATTATTATGATTATTATTATTAGTTATTATTATTATTATTATTATTATTAAAAAATTCCTCATAGTAGCACGAGTCTTCAAATGGAGAAACAAATCCACAATTATGTAAATGTACATATATTTAAGTTTAAAACAGAAAGATAGCTTTCGGGAATCTGTACGGTTCCCCTTATCAATTGATAAGGGGAACCGTACAGATTCCCGAAAGCTATCTTTTCTGTTTTAAACAAAATATATGTACATTTACATAATTGTGGATTTGTTTCCCGTTTCTATTATTATTATTATTATTATTATTATTATTATTATTATTATATTATTATTATTATTATTATTATTATTATTATTATTCTGTTGAATAAAATAGCAGAAATTCAGCGAATAAATCTTATATATACATCTTTTTTTTTATTTTCCTCACACTCGCTTTTCTGGCTCAGCGATACTTATTAATAATTGGCCAATATACATATTGGAAATGTGAATACCGGCCAATTATTGGGCAATTATTAAGAAGTATCGCTGAGCCAGACAAGCGAGGAATAAGGAAAATAGAAAAGATAATATATGAGATTAATTCGCAGAATTCTGCCATTTTATTCAACAGAATTTGTTTAAAAGAGGGTCTTCTTACAAAATATATTATTATTATTATTATTATTGTTTTTTTCTCTCTATCACAGTCCTCCAATTCGACTGGGTGGTATTTATAGTGTGGGGTTCCGGGTTGCATCCTGCCTCCTTAGGATTCCATCACTTTTCTTACTATGTGCGCCGTTTTTAGGATCACACTCTTCTGCATGAGTCCTGGAGCTACTTCAGCCTCTAGTTTTTCTAGATTCTTTTTCAGGGATCTTGGGATCGTACCTAGAGCTCCTATGATTATGGGTACGATTTCTACTGGCATATCCCATATCCTTCTTATTTCTATTTTCAGATCTTGATACTTATCCATTTTTTCCCTCTCTTTCTCTTCAACTCTGGTGTCCCATGGTATTGCGACATCAATGAGTGATACTTTCTTCTTGACTTTTTCAATCAACGTCATGTCTGGTCTATTTGCACGTATCACCCTATCCGTTCTGATACCATAATCCCAGAGGATCTTTGCCTGATCGTTTTCTATCACTCCCTCAGGTTTGGTGCTTCGTACACTTATTACTGCAAGATAGCTGATGTTTCTTGCACAGGCTCCAGTGGAGGGCTTTTGCCACTGAATCATGCATCTTTTTTGTACTGGTTCTGTGCAAGTGCCGGGCATTCGCTTGCTATGTGGTTTATGGTTTCATTTTTCGTATTGCACTTCCTACATATGGGAGAGATGTTATTTCCGTCTATCGTTCTTTGAACATATCTGGTTCTTAGGGCCTGATCTTGTGCCGCTGTTATCATTCCTTGGAAGACCTACGAGCAACGCCCCCCGGAGGATGCATCGCTTCGATGGATGCAGAGTCCCTCTTTACCAACGTCCCCGTAGACGAGACCATACAAATGATCTTGGACAGTTTACAGGGACCCCGGCACTCCATCCTTAAACATTCCAGAGCACGCCCTTCGAGCCCTGCTGGAAATCTGTACTAAGAAGGCCCCTTTTGCTTATCACCGCAAATATATGTACACCCAGATCGACGGCGTGCCGATGGGATCTCCCCTTGGGGTCCTTTTCGCCAATTTCTATATGGGTAACGTCGAATAGAGGGTCTTCCAGAATTCCAACAAACCGAGGATGTACGAGCGCAACATTGATGACACCTTCGTCTGCGCCGACTCCCAGGATGAGATAGAGCAGCTACGACGTGCATTCCACGACCACAGCTGCCTCACGTTCACGATTGAACATTGCAAAGATCGCCGCCTCCCCTTCCTTGACGTTCTTGTTGAACAGCGAGATTCCGAATTCATCACGGTGTACACGAAGCCGACGAACCTGGGAATGTGCATGAACGGTGAGAGCGAGTGCCCTGAGAGGTATAAGCGCTCCACCATCAGCACCTTCGTCAGGAGGGCACTCTCACACTGCTCCTCCTGGAATGACACACACAGTGAGTTGGAGCGCGCCGCCCAGGTCCTCGTCGACAACGGACACACCAATCGTGCTGTTATGAATCTATAAGGAAAAATATGGAAGCCTGGTACCACCAGGAACCCCGCCCCGATGTTGCAGAGCCCATCAAGCTTTTCTACAAGGGGCACTTCCACCGGAGGTACAAGGAGGACGAACAAGCCCTCAAAAAGATCATCGACGAAAACGTCAGCCCCGCCGACCCAGACAAAAATATTAAGTTAATTATATATTATAAAACGAAGAAGACGAGCAGCCTGGTGATGAGAAACAATCCTTCGGCGCCCCTGCAGGATCCCTTGAAGAAGACGAGTGTGGTCTACCGTTACACATCCCCGTCCGAGGATGCCTCGGCAAATACGTCGGTATGACCTCCATGCGTTTCTCCAAGCGAATCTCCTGCCACGCTCAAGAAGGAGCCATCTTCAACCAAGCCAGGACTGCTCATAACAAACGGATAAAAAAAAAATGATATATTCCTAATATCGAAATAAATAGACCAGACAACGGATCCCCGACGTCTGCGCCTCCTAGAAAGCCCTCCATATAGGCAAGAAGAAACCAAATCTTAACATCACCAAGAAACGTTTCTCCTTCCCACCGCCGCCCGGAGAGCAGCGAACGACCCCCGACAATACCAGATAATCAGGAGCCCCCACGGGATGACAGGATTCCTGTTACGGACGGAATTCCTGTCGTTCATTCCCAGGCACACTACTGTGGCGCTCGCACGAGAGAATCCCCGAGACCTTCGAGGCAAGATCTACGACTTCGTCCAAGACCGGCCCGACCAATGAGAATACCGCCCCACAGACTTTCTTGCTGCAGTCTCTTCAAATGACTCGTCCGAGGATGACCTGCGAGAAGGTCGAAACGACACGTAATACCAGATATACCAGCTATACCAGCACCAATACCAGCACTTAAACCAAAGACGAACCCGTCCCCGAACTGAACTACGCCTACGGAATAATACCAGCACTGACGACGACCCCTGCTTGACCTGGACCTGACATCCTGTTCCAATAAAAGATTACCTTCAGCATTTATGATTTTTGAAAATTCCCAATATGAATATTGGTCAGTTACTCAAAAACATCGCTGAGCCTGAGAAGCGAATTGTAAGGAAAATAGAAAAAACAATATATAAAATCAACTCGCTTAATTCTGCCATTCTTTTTAAACAGTATTTGCCTAAAAGAGGTCTTCTACCAAAATAATAATAATAATAATAATAATAAAAAACTAATAATAATAATAATAAATAATAATAATAATAATAATAATAATAATAATAATAATAATAATAATGAGTTACAAATAACTCTTTCCAAACAAAATAGCTGTTGAAGAAGATCCATTTCATAGAAATGCTTCATTACATTCTAATCAAACAGAATAAGCATGGTGACATAAAAACAATGAAAAAAGTTCACATCACGAATCTCCTCTTTCATAACATACAACTCCAGATAATTACAAAAAACTCATCATCGTTTGAAGGTAATTCTCAGAAATTCCCATCATAAG
>NC_087208.1:51207934-51221885 GCF_015104395.2 Macrobrachium nipponense | reverse complement strand
AAATGACCACAGGAAGAACAGTCCTTAGTACAAAAAGACAAGAGTAAGGGAAATATAGCCAGTAACTACAGGCCTATCACCTGCCTACCAATAATGTGGAAGTTACTAACAGGTATCATCAGTGAAAGGCTATACAACTACCTAGAGGAGACAAACACCACTCCCCCCCCACCAACAGAAAGGCTGCAGAAGGAAGTGTAGGGGCACAAAAGACAGCTCCTGATAGACAAAATGGTAATGAAGAACAGTAAGAGAAGGAAAACCAACCTAAGCATGGCATGGTAAGACTATAAGAAAGCCTTCGACATGATACCACACACATGGCTAATAGAATGCCTGAAAACTATATGGGGCAGAGGAAAACACCATCAGCTTCCTCAAAATACAATGCACAACTGGAATACAATACTTACAAGCTCTGGAATAAGACTAGCAGAGGTTAATATCAGGAGAGGGATCTTCCAGGGCGACTCACTGTCCCCACTACTCTTCTTAGTAGCCATGATTCCCATGACAAAAGTACTACAGATGATGGATGCCGAACACAACTCAAGAAAAGAGGCAACAGAATCAACCATCTGATGTTCATGGACGACATCAAGCTGTATGGTAAGAGCATCAAGGAAATAGATACCCTAATCCAGACTGTAAGGATTGTATCTGGCGACAACAGGATGGAGTTTGGAATAGAAAAATGCGCCTTAGTCAACATACAAAAAGGCAAAGTAACGAGAACTGAAGGGATAAAGCTACCAGATGGGAGCAACATCAAACACATAGATGAGACAGGATACAATAACCTGGGAATAATGGAAGGAGGGGATATAAAACAAAACAAAAGATGAAGGACACGATCAGAAAGAATATATGCAGAGACTCAAGGCGATACTCAAGTCAAAACTCAATGCCGGAAATATGATAAAAGCCATAAACACATGGGCAGTGCCAGTAATCAGATACAGCGCAGGAATAGTTGAATGGACGAAGGCAGAACTCCGCAGCATAGATCAGAAAACCAGGAAACATATGACAATACACAAAGCACTACACCCAAGAGGCAAATACGGACAGACTATCATAACACGAAAGGAAGGAGGGAGAGGACTACTAAGTATAGAGGACTGCATCAACATCGAAAACAGAGCACTGGGGCAATATCTGAAAACCAGTGAAGACGAGTGGCTAAGAGTGCATGGGAAGAAGGACTAATAAAAGTAGACGAAGACCCAGAAATATACAGAGACAGGAGAAAGACAGACAGAACAGAGGACTGGCACAACAAACCAATGCACGGACAATACATGAGACAGACTAAAGAACTAGCCAGCAATGACAATTGGCAATGGCTACAGAGGGGAGAGCTAAAGAAGGAAACTGAAGGAATGATAACAGCGGCACAAGATCAAGCCCTAAGAACTATATGTTTTCAAAGAACGATAGACGGAAATAACATCTCTCCCATATGTAGGAAGTGCAATACGAAAAATGAAACCATAAACCACATAGCAAGTGAATGCCCGGCACTTGCACAGAACCAGTACAAAAGAGGCATGATTCAGTGGCAAAAGCCATCCACTGGAGCCTGTGCAAGAAACATCAGCTACCTTGCAGTCAATTAAGTGGTACGAGCAGCAACCTGAGGGAGTGATAGAAAACGATCAGGCAAAGATCCTCTGGGACTATGGTATCAGAACGGATAGGGTGATACGTGCAAACAGACCAGACGTGACGTTGATTGACAAAGTCAAGAAGAAAGTATCACTCATTGATGTCGCAATACCATGGGACACCAGAGTTGAAGAGAAAAAGAGGGAAAAAATGGATAAGTATCAAGATCTTAAAATAGAAATAAGAAGGATATGGGATAAGCCAGTGGAAATCGTACCCATAATCATAGGAGCACTAGGCACGATCCCAAGATCCCTGAAAAGGAATCTAGAAAAACTAGAGGCTGAAGTAGCTCCAGACTAATGCAGAAGATGTGATCCTAGAAACGGCACACATAGTAAGAAAAGTGATGGACTCCTAAGGAGGCAGGATGCAACACGGAACCCCACACTATAAATACCACCCAGTCGAATTGGAGGACTGTGATAGAGCACATAATAATAATAATAATAATAATGATAATAATAATGATAATAATAATAATAAAATCAACAAACCACTACACGGACAATACTCATATGAGACAGACTAAAGAACTTGCCAGCGATGACACGTGGCAATGGCTACTGAGGGGAGAGCTCAGGAAGGAATCTGAAGGAATGATAACCGCGGTACAAGATCAGGCCCTAAGAACCAGATATGTTCAAAGAACGATTGCCGGAAATAACATCTCTCCCATATGAAGGAAGTGCTATACGAAAAATGAAACCATAAAACACATAGCAAGCGAATGTCCGGTACTTCCACAGAACCAGTACAAAAAGAGGAATAATTCAGTGGCAAAAGCCCTCCACTGGAGCCTGTGCAAGAAACATCAGTTACCTTGCAGTAACAAGTGGTACGAGCACCAACCTGAGGGAGTGATAGAAAACGATCAGGCAAAGATCCTCTGAGACTATGGTATCAGAACAGATAGGGTGATACGTACAAATAGACCAGACGTGACGTTCATTGACAAAATTCACTCATTGATGTCGCTATACCATGGGACACCAGAGTTGAAGAGAAAGAAAGGAAAAAAATGGACAAGTATCAAGACCTGAAAATAGAAATAAGAAGGATATGGGATATGCCTTTGGAAATTGTACCCATAATCATAAGAACACTAGGCACGATCCCAAGATCCCTGAAAAGGAATCTAGAAAAACTAGAGGGTGAAGTAGCTCCAGGACTCATGCAGAAGAGTGTGATCCTAGAAACGGCGCACATAGCATGAAAAGTGATGAACTCCTAAGGAGGGAGGATGCAACTAGGAACTCCACACTATAAATACCACCCAGTCGAATTGGAGTACTGTGATAGAGCAAAAAAAAATTATAATAATAATTATAACAAAAATAATTTTTTTATCATTTTATATGCCTGAGTTAAAGAGAGCACTTCCTAACTGTTTAACTTTTCAAAATATTTAATTTTGTTTATACCCTGCAACTTAACTATTTCTACTACTTTGATTATATCATTTTGAATTATTATTATTATTATTATTATTATTATTATTATTATTATTATTATTATTATTATTATTATTATTATTATTATTATTACCATGGCTTCTCTACTTCCCCCCTAATAATAAATCTAACACCCCTAAGCCATATAGTACGTGCATAAACATCGCATCATTAACGTCAGAAAATTGCTATACTACAAAATTCCCTTAAATTATTTTTCTTGCTAAGTGGATCAATAGATGTTCCATGCCGAAAGCTGTCTAATTGGAATAAGTAATGTGTGCCTGTTAGCCGAGTTTGAAGGGAACAATAAACTCTAATTAAAAGTACTTGACTAGTGGCTTGAAAAAAGGGCATTCTTCAGAAAGTTTGTGCTCATTTGGGAAATGGGTTAGACGAGATTATATATATATATATATATATATATATATATATATATGATATATATATATATATATATATGATATATATATATATATATATATATATATATATATATATACATTATATATAGAGGCATCGGTACTTCCATTGTTTCACTTACGCTCTGGATCATGTCTCTATTCATACATTTATTTATCTATTTACTTATTCACCGAACTTAAAACATCTCTACCCTTATGGAAAACCACTTGATCACTTGATACCTTAACCGCAAATAGAAATAAATTGACAAACAGACATATAATAAATCAACGACTCATACCTCAATCTACAGACATGAAAAGTCCCCATCCTATCCCTGAGCTGACCATCAGCTATAGATTGGTGGTCGCCTTGCTCCCCCCCCCCCCCCCCTACCTTCTTTGTTGGCATCTAGGGTGCCCAGGGTAGGGAAGGGAGCTCCTTTGGAAGAGGGCAGGACGGGGGTGGAGGGTTGGGGAAGGTTGCTAGTTTTCTGGCATCGTCAGAAAACTAGCAGATCCTCTGAAAAGAAACTCAGTGCTCAACTTCACCACAGAGCACAGCCACCAGAAGACTTTGCCATTTCTTGATGTCCTGGTAAAACAACAAGAAGGACAGTTTAAGACGACCGTTTATACGAAAGTAACAAACGCTGGCCGTTGCTTGAACGCACGCGGGGAATACCCGGACGCATACAAAAAGTCTGTCGTTTAGTGCGTATGTCAGCAGAGCCTTCACGCACAGCTCATCATGGAGAGACATACATAACGAACTTGACTGAATTCGCCAACTGCTGACAAACAACGGCTATGCAGATCAAATGATCGAAGCAGCAATAAAAAAGAAAATGGACAAATTTTACCAACCCAACACGACGACGAAAAATGAGAACTTGATTATTTACCATCGTGTACATTATGGATCTGCATACAAGGAGGATTGCTGCGCCTACGCGGGATAATAAATAGAGGCGTAACCCCAAAAGCCCCTTACCACAAAATAAGCCTCAGGATATATAGTAAGCCCAACCTTGTAGCAGCCCTAATAATGAAGAACAGCACCGCTCAGGGGGGACCGAAGGAGATGTGCACGAATGTAGTTTACAAATTTACTTGTCCAGAGGAGATGTGTAAATCTCACAGCCAAAACTACATCGGGCACACTACAACGACCCTTCGGAGACGTCTGCTGGCTCATGGAAATCAAGGGGCCATCCATCAACATTACATAGAAGTTCACGACAGGAAGCCATCTCCACAGGAGCTCATAGAAGGCACCCAGGTCGTGCACAGAGAAGACAACTACGGTCGGCTCTTAATAACGGAAGCGGTGAGCATCGCTATTCAGAAGCCGACCTTGAACGTCCAACAAGAATCGGACCACATACTCCCCTCCAACTGAAGGAATACACAAGCCAACAGGGACCAGACAGCACGCCCGAACCCACCGAGAACATCGCGCCCCTTAGAGGACTTGAGAAGACCCAGCGTCAACGAGAGCCAAGTAATATCCTTGCTCAGGTCGCTGAGACCCCGCCCAACACGAATCTGCAGTAAAATAATAAGTAAAATCTTTGACTTAAACTGGTCCTAATCCTATCCATAATGAAAGAAGGCTCACGTCTCTAGCAATACTTGTTTAGTGTCTAGATTTCCATTGTTTACCTCCTGCATTCTCGTTGCGTAGCTGGACACTGGGGCAAAAACGAGCCTGGTCGCAAAACTCCACCGAACTGGACTTGATTTCCCTATAGGATTCCTTGGGTCCAGTTCGTATCTCGCCCGAAATCCCTTAAGGGCGGTCCTAAATGGAGTGGTCTCCCTACAGAGAGGAAAGCAATTTTTTTCTGAATATTGTTTATTATTTTCTTGTTTCCTAGCTTGTGTTTGCTTGAGAACAGCCTCATTCACTTTTGACTTCGCTGTATATAAATTCCTTTTTTTTATTTTCAGTTTTATAATACTTGAGAAATATTATTTTTTTATATTTAATGATGATGATGATTTCTCCTATTTTTTTTTTTTTTGTATAAAAATTCCTTTTATATTTTCAGTTACATATAATTGAGAAATATTATTTTGTTGCGACATTTGGTGCTGATGATAATTTCTCCTCTTTTTTTTTTAATATGTATATAAATTCCTTTTTTATTTTCAGTTACATATACTTGAGAAATATTATTTTGATGCGATATTTCATGTTGACAATTTTTCCTCCTTTTTTCCTTTTCTTTGAAAAATATGACTTTATTTCGATATTTGACGTCAATATTAACGTTTCCTTGAACATAAAATCTCATCCCTCTTTGAATTCTCCTAATTATAAATTCTATTTTATTTGCAAGTATATATGTTGGAAAATGGTTGATTTATTGCGATTTTTTATGCCATTGACAAACCTTCATGTCATGTATTATTTACATTAGCGTATTGTTATATATCCTTTGAACAGTTAGGTAAAGTTATCTTTTTAATAATCGAGAATAGTAAAGAAGTTCTCGAAAAGCAATATCTGACTTCTAACGTATATTAGAATAATCGTGTTCGCTTGTCCAGAGAGAGAGAGAGAGAGAGAGAGAGAGAGAGAGAGAGAGAGAGATTCTTGCAAACATACGTGGATTGATGAAGAATTGGTGAGGAAGCAGAAATTGAAAGAGAATCTTTCATACAACACAAACTAGTTAAAGAATCTTGCCTATTGTTGATGCACATCAAAGGAATTTACTGATGGAATGGAACTTACCTACCCCCCTCCCCCCAAGAAAAAAATATCTTCACTTGTTCTTTACTCTTGAAGATCACGAAAGTTTATTGTGCTAACTCAGTATTATTTAGAAAAAAAAAAAAAAAAAAAAAAAAAAAAATATATATATATATATATATATATATATATATATATATATATATATATATATATATATATATATATATATATATATATATATATATATATGCAGAAGCCAGGTACTATGTCGTACCTCTAAGTAAATGGGGTGGGATACAATCCACAATGAAGTAAAATCTTCTTGTAGTTTAAAATATATATACTTGTACAGGATGAAAGCTTTCGACCATCATGATATATATATATATATATATATATATATATATATATATATATATATATATATATATATATATATATATATATCTCTTAATCGAATTTTTAGGACCAAATGACAGTCGTTTAAACAAATTAAACAAACAGGCAACTGCATCTACCTCGTTTCTTGCACATCGTTCTGGCATTAGCTAAAAATGCAAACTGGGCTAATGAATCCCCCTAGATAAAAGAATATGTTTTATTTTCCAAATGAATGGAACATAATGAATACATTAAAGTTGAATTAAATGAATAGTTAGACCCCCCCAAAAAAAACGGTAAACGGTCATATTCCTCTCCTAAACCAGGTTTAAGTATGTACCCAAATAAATCTCACTGTGTCCGATTAACTACGCCCCTTTTAATAATCAGTTAAGTCTTAGTGAACCCATTCTCTTATATGGCGACATTGAACACATCTGAAATAAAGAGATCATACTTATTACACCACTCCACATGTGAAAGTTACGCACCACACTTTTCTTTCTCTTTTCACTTCAAAGGTTAACTTTTTCAAAGTCTTTTCTTACGTTACCTTATTTGATGGGCGTTCTCAAACCTCTTCCAGGTGTGTTCTGTACACAGGCACAAGCAATCAAATAGAGTCCTCTCTTCTTCTCATCACCTATCATCAAGCCCATACATCATATGCCACGAACAGCCTTGTGGAGCGCCTAGCAAAAATGGTCATCATTCCTGGCTGTACTTCATTTCAGCATTCTTCAAGGAGCCTAGCGCTTGTCACTAAGCGCCCTGTCTCTAAGCGAAAAAAGCTGAAATGAACAGTATATATATATATATATATATATATATATATATATATATATATATATATATATATATATATATATATATATATATATATATATACTCGTCTCGTCTATATAACAATTCAATTATAATTATCATCGTGCTATAGCATTTTGATAAGGATAAATACCATATTACAAAACAAGGCATTCGAAAATCATACAATAATAACAAGCCAATTTTCTGTGTGAATTAAATCACTAACTACTATGCAACGCTATTTAAACAGACCTTCGCCTTCATAAAATTACTCTCTCATATTCCATAATGAATTGCTCTATTTAGTTTTTTGCAAATGACATTTTTCCTCCTCGGTATTTTCCAGTTTAAATGCAATAATTCCCAGAAATGAGATTTGTACTGCTTTTAAGCTCAGAATTTAGGAAAGCAATTTGGTCACATTCATTAAACTGATTAACAAAAATTATGAGGGTAGAGTTGTATATTCCTGTAATGATTAGATTAATTCAGGTACAAGGGTCCCTGTAGATATGTTTTGTATTTATGCTGTATTTTGCAAAATAACAAAACTACAGGGTAAGGTGTTCAGGGATGTAATGCATTGCAGCATGCATTGAGTCTTTGCTTAAATATTTGCTGTTATAATTGCATAAAATCTTAAAAGAATCAGTAATTCCTCATTCTAGATGATTACATACCAATCTGTGTCTTCAGAATGCTTTAGCTAAAATTCAATAAAAAACCTTTAATTAAACAAGAAAAGAAAAACTTGTAGAAAAATAACGTTTCACCAATATGCAGTAAATGTCTCGTTGTCTAAGGTCTCAGTTCCAGTGGTCCTTTGTTCCTCACACTGCTGAACCGTGTAACAGCCTCCCAGGGGAAGTCTGCAAATGGAATTCCAGAAGTTTAGGTGAAGGTGCAATACATTACTACCCTAATAAGATTCTCCGTGCATTTTAATACGAATTTATGTTTGTTCCTTTATTAATTTTTTTTTTTCATTTTTAACAAGTGGTGTCATCTTTCTATATTTCCCTTTACCTCGTCTTACTTCTCCCTGATGAACACCATATTCTTTGGAAGCTTAAACTTCTAGTCAGTGGCCCCTTTTGTGCCCTTGTTCCATATGAGTAGGTTTCATCTTCTTAATTAATAATAATAATAATAATAATAATAATAATAATAATAATAATAATAATAATAATAATAATAATAATAATAATAATAATAATAATAATGGACTCCTAAGGAGGCAAGATGCAACCTGGAACACCACACGATAAATACAATCCACTCGAATTTAACGACAGTGATAGACCAAAAAAAAAAAAGAAAAAAGAAAACATAAATAAATAAATAAATAAATAAATAAATAAATAATAAATAAATAAATAATAAATAAATAAATAAACAATAATAATAATCAACTGAAGTCCGTTACACAAGTAATATCAGAAATCTCCCAGACACCCAAGAATTCTCATTACTCGAAATAAAAATATGAAAAAAAATTTATAATGGGAATTTCTGAGTATTACTTTCAAACGATGATGAGTTTTTTTGTAATTATCTGGAGTTGTATGTTATGAAAGAGGAGATTCGTGATGTAAACGTTTTTCATTGTTTTTATGTCAGCAGGCTTGTTCTGTTTGATTAGAATGTAATGAAAGCATTTCTATGAAATGGATCTTCTTCAACTGCTATTTTGTTTGGAAACAGTTATTTCTAACTGAGTATTGTTATTATTATTTTTTTTTGCTCTATCACAGTCCTCCAATTCGACTGGGTGGTATTTATAGTGTGGGGTTCCGGGTTGGATCCTGCCTCCTTAGGAGTCCATCACTTTTCTTACTATGTGCGCCGTTTCTAGGATCACACTCTTATGCATGAGTCCTGGAGTTACTTCAGCCTCAAGTTTTTCTAGATTCCTTTTCAGGGATCTTGGGATCATGCCTAGTGCTCATATGATTATGGGTACAATTTCCACTGGCATATCCCATATCCTTCTTATTTTTATTTTCAGATCTTGATACTTATCCATTTTTTCCCTCTCTTTCTCTTCAACTCTGGTGTCCCATGGTATTGCGACATCAATGACTTAATCAACGTCACGTCTGGTCTATTTGCACGTATCTCCCTATCAGTTCTGATACCATAGTCCCAGAGGATCTTTGACTGATCGTTTTCTATCACTCCCTCAGGTTGGTGCTCGTACCACTTATTACAGCAAGGTAGCTGATGTTACTTGCACAGGCTCAAGTGGAGGGCTTTTGCCACTGAATCGGGCCTCTTTTTGTGCTGGTTCTGTCCAAGTGCCGGGCATTGTGGTTTATGGTCTCATTTTTCGTATTGCACTTCCTACATATGGGAGAGATGTTATTTTCGTCTATCGTTCTTTGAACATATCTGGTTCTTGGGTCCGCTGTTATCATTCCTACAGTTTCCTTCTTTAGCTCCCCCCTCTGTAGCCATTGCCATGTGTCATCGCTGGCTATACTCTGTTTTTTTTAATCTGTCCATCCCCCTATGGTGTTTTTGTATGGTAACACTGCGTCCCGGGCTTTAGATAGTTACGCTAATTGTAAGTTTTAGGTAAATAAAAGGATATCTGGGTGTACATTTGTAACTGAAAAGTGTTTTAATAATTTACTGTATGCGAATTACACCGTTAATATTCGAAATAGGATATTATTATAATCGTTGAATGTAAGCTGAATGTAACTATCTAAAGCCCGGGACGCACTATTACCATACAAAAACACCACAGGCGGATGGACAGATGGAAAAAAAACAGAGTATAGTACTTTAGTCTGTCTCATGTATTGTCCGTGCATTGGTTTGTTGTGCCAATCCTCTGTTCTGTCTGTCATTCTTCTGTCTCTGTATATTTCTGAGTCTTCGTCTACTTTTATTAGTCCTTTCCATTCACTCTTTAGCCACTCGTCTTCACTGGTTTTCAGATATTGCCCCAGTGCTCTGTTCTCGATGTTGACACAATCCTCTATACTTAATAGTCCTCTTCCTCCTTCCTTTCGTGTTATGTATAGTCTGTCCGTATTTGCTCTTGGGTGTAGTGCTTTGTGTATTGTCATATGTTTCCTGGCAGAGTGGGTTAGGTCGTCAATGGACTGGTTAAGCAACGTTGGGGCTGGCCAGTTGTTGGATGGGTGACCGCTCTCCTCGGCTTTGATTTCTTGGGAAAGGATCTTTACCATAATTTCCTCAATCTACTCAGCTGTAAATGAGTACCTATCCCTGATGTGGTAGGGTCAGTTATGGGTTAAATATCAAAACTCAGCAATGATGTTAAGAAATGAAGGAATTAACTACAATGACGTAAATGGAACCTCTGGCAACAGAGGAGCTTCGTCCGGCAGCCAGGTATTCAACCCAATTGAAGGGGAACACGGTCAGGTACTTGGAGGTCGTCATCCAGCAACTTACCACCACAACGACAGTAACCAATTATTATTATTATTATTATTATTATTATTATTATTATTTATTTATTTATTTTTTTTTTAAATAGTGGCAGTTTTCAACTAATTAATCTTATAAAGGGTCTTCCCAGTTCTTCTGATAATTTGTTTTTCTGACTCAGCTAGAGTTTTTGAGTAGAATTCCAGTAGGCATATTTGTCGTAATTAGGATATTTGTCAAAAATATTTTATCAAAAAACATTTTATTGCGTATTTTGCTCATGTCTGATATAACTAAAATTTATTTTCGTTTAAATGTTTCAAAGTTTTTATCAATTGGTGTTTACCTACCACTTTTTTTTATCTGGCTACAATATGTCTTCGAGGCTGAAGTATCATTAAAACGTCTGGCCATCTAATCTCCCCTAGGTTGGACCCAGACAATCCCCTTTGGAACTCCTTACAACTTAGACAAGCTTTAGCACAGATAGAGCCGGACTTCGATTCAATGCTTTCTTTAACTTCCAAAAAGAGGATTAGAAAACTTTTGTCGATTCTAAGTCTCTCTCTCTTTCCCTTTTTAAGGTCAAAGAGTTGAGATAAAAAAAAGAGGGTAGAGTTTTTCCCAAACTTACAAGATGACCATCTTCTCCCACAGCTGAGAATCATTAGGCTTCTGCTGTAGACAAAGTCTGTTCCAGAGGCTGTTAAAACTCTCGTCAAGGGAAACAAAACTTGTCTCTCTCTGTGTCTGTCTGTTTGTTATTCCCAGTGTCTCTTCTTTCTCTCCTCTGTCTATTTATCTGATTGTCCATCTGCCTTGTGGATTAAGGCCGTGGGTTACAGAATTCTACAGCGGACTTTGAGAGTCATTTGAAAGTCCTTTTTTCCTGGGATTTCTGTCCTGGATCAAAGAAAAAAAAAACACACAGTTTAACGAGTTCTTGTGGAACTAATGGCGCATCAATTGTCCTACCCTCTTGGTTGCGTCACAGCACTGTTTTAGTTTGTTCATCTTTTTTTTTTTCAGACGACGAATGGTAATGTTACCATAGACCTTAATTAACGAAGGGACGAAACTATGCAGATATTCCTTTTAACATAAAGATGGTATAATGTTATATAATTTCTGTTATTATTATTTTTATTATACTATCAGGGAGGTAACGTTTTCTAGAGGCAGTAGCGTAAAAGCAGTTATTATTATTATTATTATTATTATTATTATTATTATTTTTTTTTTTTTTTTTTTTTTTTTTTTTTTTCTGTCTACCACAGTCTCAATTCGACTGGGTGGTACTTAAAGTGTGGGGTTCCGGGTTGTATCCTGCCTCCCTTTGGGGTCCATCACTTTCCTCACTATGTGCGCTATTTTTAGGAGCATACTCTTCTGCATGAATCCTGAACTACTTCAGCCTGTAGTTTTTCCAGGTTGCTTTTCGGGGATCTTGGGATAGTGCTTATTATTAGTATTAATATTATTACTATATTGTACAGTTCACATAACTGTGGATTTGTTTTCTCTGTTAATAATAATAATAATAATAATAATAATAATAAGAATAATAATATAATAATAATAATAATAATAATAATGTTTCTAAAGGGTCCACAATAATACAAAGTGTAAAAAAACCAGTCCGTGTATAATTTTTGAAGACTTTACAGAAAGCTTTTCGAACCCTTCCCTGGGTTCATCTTCAGTCCAAATGAACAAAAAGTTACGACAAGTACAGAGGTAAATTTAAAAACAAGAGTCGTTGAAGATCGTTGATAACGGTGGTTAGCTCGTTAATGGGCCAGGTGAAGAAAGAGGGTAGTTAACAGCAACTAGGTGATACCCTCTCCCCTATCAATCCTTCAGGTTGCAAATCCTGTGGATCTTCGTACAGGTTGTTGCAACATTACATGAAGTCCTTCATCCAAGGGCGTAGATTGGGCACCGTTATCAGATCCCCCGGGGCAGCGGTTACCTGGACTGGAAGAGGCAAGCAGAGGTAGCATCAGGAGAGGAAAAAACACAGCCTGCCTACGTTAAAATCTTTTAAAAACAATACTAGTAATATAAAAATTAACAAATGAGTCTTCGTTGACAAAAGACTTGTTTCCTTTGAATGACTTCTCCCAACTTATAGCAGCTCCTCGACTAGTCGTCTGACATTTACATTGTTACTTTTAAAGATAATTTTTAGCCTCGTTCCAGTTGGGTCTATGATCATTCCTGAATGCATGTGCTACTATTGCGCTATTGTAGTTCATAAGCTCGCTCATGTTCGCCCAAATATATCTAGTCCCCGTCCACTTTCACCAAAATATTTACTATTCAATCCATACACGGTAGTTGTTAACTACCCTCTTTCTTCACCTGGCCCATTAACGAGCTAACCACGTTGTCAACGATCTTCAACGACTCTTGTTTTTTAAATTTACCTCTGTACTTGTCGTAACTTTTTGTTCATTTGGACTGAATATGAACCCAGGGAAGGGTTCGAAAGCTTTCTGTAAAGTCTTCAAAATTATACACAGACTTTTTTTACACTTTGATCATTTTGTGGACCCTTTAGAATATCATATATACTCTCGTGATAGAGAGTTTTTCCCTAATAATAATAATAACTAAAAATAATACTAATAATAATAATAATAATAATAATAGTAGTAGTTGTCACAATAATAATAATAATTATAATAATATAATAATTGGGGATAATAATAATAATAATATAATAATAATAATAATAATAATAATAAATAATAATAATATTTTGAAAGAAGACTCTCTTTTAAACAAATTCTGTTGAATAAATGCAGAATTCTGCGAATTAATCTCATATTTTATCTTTACTATTTTCCTTATTACTCGCTTGTCTGACTCGGCGATACTTCTTAATAATTGCCTAATAATTGGCCAGTATTCACATTTCCAATATGTATATTGGCCAATTATTAATAAGTATCGCTGAGCCCGAAAAGCGAGTAGTAAGGAAAATAAATAAGATTATATATATAAGATTTATTCGCTGAATTCTGCCATTTTATTCAACAGAATAATAATAATAATAAAAATAATAATAATAATAATAATAATAATAATAATAATAATAATAATAATAATAATAATAATAATAA
>NC_087208.1:51180434-51192934 GCF_015104395.2 Macrobrachium nipponense | reverse complement strand
AACTGATGGGGATACGAACACCAACACCACTAGCACAACCAACCCAACAGAAACCTAAACAGAAACCTCCTAGGAAAAGGCGCCTGAAAAAGCAAATCATGGTGATGAGATCTGACTTGAGTAAACTGAAAGAGAATCGCAGAAAAAGGCTAAGAAGCAAGAAAACAAGGGAGGAACTCAACGAGAAATACAAAGTACAAGAGAGGGGACTAAACAACACAATAGAAGATGTAAAACAGTGGCTTAAGGCCAAAGCACATAAGATCCAACGGTACATGAACAGGAATAAGGGATACCAACAGAACAAACTATTTGGAACTAACCAGAAAAAGGACTATACAGCCAACTAAGAGGGGAAGACAAACCACCTAGAAATTCCTGAAGCCGAACCAAGTAAGAGACTCTGGGAAAACATATGGAGCAATCCGGTATCACAACAAACATGCAACATGGCTCCAGACCCAAGGAAGAAGAAACAAGGAGAATAAAACAAAGATTCACTGAGACCACGACAGATACAGTCAGACACCAACTAAAGAAAATGCCAAACTGCAAAGCCCCAGGTCCCGATGAAGTCCATGAATACTGGCTCAAAAACTTCAAGGCCCTAAACCCACGAATAGCAGGAACAACTCCAGCATTGTATATCAAATCACCATGCACCCAAATGGATCACCACAGGAAGGACATCCTTAGTACAAAAAAAAAAGACAAGAGTAAGGGAAATATAGCCAGTAACTACAGGCCCATCACCTGCCTACCAATAATGTGGAAGTTACTAACAGGTATCATCAGTGAAAGGCTATACAACTACCTAGAGGAGACAAACACCATCCCCCACCAACAGAAAGGCTGCAAAAGGAAGTGTAGGGTCACAAAAGACCAGCTCCTGATAGACAAAATGGTAATGAAGAACAGTAGGAGAAGGAAAACCAACCTAAACATGGCATGGATAGACTATAAGAAAGCCTTCAACATGATACCACACACATGGCTAATAGAATGCCTGAAAATATATGGGGCAGAGGAAAACACCATCAGCTTCCTCAAAAATACAATGCGCAACTGGAATACAATACTTACAAGCTCTGGAATAAGACTAGCAGAGGTTAATATCAGGAGAGGGATCTTCAGAGCGACTCAGTGTCCCACTACTCTTCGTAGTAGCCATGATTCCCATGACAAAAGTACTACAGAAGATGGATGCCAGGTACCAACTCAAGAAAAGAGGCACAGAATTAACCATCTGATGTTCATGGACGACATCAAGCTGTATGGTAAGAGGCATCAAGGAAATAGATACCCTAATCCAGACTGTAAGGATTGTATCTGTGACATCAGGATGGAGTTTGGAATATAAAAACAATGCGCCTTAGTCAACATACAAAATGGGCAAAGTAACAAAAACTGAAGGGATAAAGCTAGCAGATGGGAGCAACATCAAACAAATAGATGAGACTGGATACAAAAATACCTGGGAATAATGGAAGGAGAGGATATAAAACACCAAGAGATAAAGGACACGATCAGGAAAGAATATATGCAGAGACTCAAGGCGATATTCAACTCAAAACTCAACGCCGGAAATATGATAAAAGCCATAAACACATGGGCGAGTGCCAGTAATCAGATACAACGCAGGAATAGGGTTGGAATGGACGAAGGCAGAACTCTGCAGCATAGATCAGAAAACCAGGAAACATATGATTAATAACACAAAGCGCTACATCCAAGAGCAAATACGGACAGACTATACATAACACGAAAGGAAGGAGGGAGAGGACTATTAAGCATAGAGGACTGCATCAACATCAAGAACAGAGCACTGGGGCAATATCTAAAACCAGTGAATAACGAGTGGCTTAAAGAAAAGTGCATGGGTAAGAAGGACTAATAAAATGTATACGAAGATCCAGAAATATCACAGAGACAGGCGAATGACAAACAGAACAGAGGACTGGCACAACAAACCAATGCACGGACAATACATGAGACAGACTAAAGAACTAGCCAGCGATAACACGTGGCAATGGCTACGGAGGGGCAGAGCTAAAGAAGGAAACTGAAGGAATGATAACAGCGGCACAAGATCAGGCCCTAAGAATCAAATATGTTCAAAGAACGATAGACGGAAATGACATCTCTCCCCATATGTAGAAAGTGCAATACGAAAAATGAAACCATAAACCACATAGCAAGCGAATGTCGGCACTTGCACAGAACCAGTACAAAAAGAGGCATGATTCAGTGCAAAACAAGCCCTCCACTGGAGCCTGTGCAAGAAACATCAGCTACCTTGCAGTAATAAGTGTACGAACACCAGCCTGAATGGAGTTGATAGAAAATGATCAGGTCGAAGATCCTCTGGGTACTATGGTATCAAAGAACAGATAGGGTTGATACGTGCAAATAGACCATACGTGACATTGATTGACAAAATCAAGAAGTAAGTATCACTCATTGATGTCGCAATACCATGGGACACCAGAGTTGAAGAGAAAGAGAGAAAAAAAATGGATAAGTATCAAGATCTGAAAATAGAAATAAGTATATGGGATATGCCAGCGGAAATCGTACCCCATAATCATAGGAGCACTAGGCACGATCCCAAGATTCCTGAAAAGGAATCTAGAAAAAAACTAGATGCTGTAGTAGCTCCGGGACTCATGCAGAAGAGTGTGATCCTAGAAACGGCGCACATAGTAAGAAAAGTGATGGACTTCTAAGGAGGCAGGATGCAACCCGGAACCCCACACTATAAATACCACCCAGTCGAATTGGAGGACTGTGATAGAGCAAAAAAAAAAAAAAATAAAATAAAATAAATAAAATAATAATAATAATAATAATAATGGACTCCTAAGGAAGCAGGATGCAACTTGGAACCCCACACGATAAATACCATCTAGTGATAGACCAAAAAAGAAAAAAATAATGAAAATGAATACGTAAATAGATAAATAAAAAGTAATAATCATCATCATCAACTGAAGTCCGTTTACACAAGTAATATTTGAAATCTCCCAAAACACCCAAAAGAATTCTCATTACTTGAAATAAAAAAAAAAAAAAAAAAAAAAAAAAAAAAAAAACTGATGATGGGAATTTCTGAGTATTACTTTCAAACGATGATGAGTTTTTTGTAATTTTCTGGAGTTGTATGTTGTGAAAGAGGAGATTCGTGATGTAAACCTTTTTCAACGTTTTTATGTCAGCAGGCTTGTTCTGTTTGATTAGAATGTAAAGAAGCATTTCTATGTATGGATCTTCTTCAACAGCTATTTTGTTTGGAAACAGTTATTTGTAACTGAGTATTATTATTATTATTTTTTTTTTTTTTTTTTTTTCTCTTCTGCATGAGGCCCGGAGCTACTTCAGCCTCTAGTTTTTTCTAGATTCCTTTTCAGAGATCTTGGGATCGTGCCTAGTGCTCCTATGATTATGGATATGATTTCCACTGGCATATCCCATATTCTTCTTATTTCTATTTTCAGATCTTGATACTTATCCATTTTTTTTTTGTTTCCCTCTCTTTCTCTTCAACTCTGTGCCCATGGTATTGCGACATCAATAAGTGATACTTTCTTCTTGACTTTGTCAATCAACGTCACGTCTGGTCTGTTTGCACATACACCCTACCCGTCCTGATACATAGTCCCAGAGGATCTTTGCGTGATCGTTTCTATCACTCCCTCAGGTTGGTGCTCGTACCACTTATTACTGCAAGGTAGCTGATGTTTCTTGCACAGGCTCCAGTGGATACCCTAATTATTATTATTATTATTATTATTATTATTATTATTATTATTATTATTATTATTATTATTATTATTATTATTATTATTAAATAGTTGCAGGGTCTTTCCAGTTCTTCTGATAAATTCGTTTTGTCTGACTCAGCTAGAGTTTTTGAGTAGAGTTCCAGTAGGCATATTTGTCGTGATTAGGATATTTGTGAAAATATTTTATCGAAAATATTTTTATTGCGTATTTTGCTCATGTCTGTATAACTAAAATTTTATTTTTAAAAGTTTAATGTTTCCAAAGTTTTTATCAACTGGTGTTTACCTACCACTTTTTTTTTTTTATCTGGCTACAATATGTCTTTCGAGGACTGGAAGTATCATTAAAAACGTCCTGGCCATTCTAATCCTCGCCTAGGTTTGGACCCAGACAATCCCCTTTGGATCTCCTTACAACTTAGACAAGCTTTAGCACAGATAGATCCGGACATCGATTCAATGCTTTCTTTAACTTCCAAAAAGAGGATTAAGAAAACTTTTGGTCGATTCTAAGTCCTCTCTCTTTCCCCTTTTAAAGGTGAGGGAGTTCAAGATAAAAAAAAACAAAGGGGTAAGAGTTTTTCCCAAACTTACAAGATGACCATCTTCCCCCGACAGCTGAGAATCATTAGGCTTCTGCTGTAGACAAAGTCTGTTCTCAGAGGCTGTTAAAACTCTTGTCAAGGGAAACAAAGCTTGTTGTCTTTCTTACGGGGGTAATTTCCTCTGTATTTGTTATTCCCACAGTGTCTCTTTCTTTCTTTCTCCTCCTCCCACTCTCTTTACCTGATTGTCCAACTGCCTCATGGATTAAGGGCGTGGTTACAGAATTCTACTGCGGACTTTGAGAGTTCCTTTGGAAAGTCCTTTTTCCTGGGATTCTCTGTCCTGGATTAAAGACAAAAAATAACAGTTTAACGAGTTGTTTCGGAACTAATGGCGTATCAATTGTCCTACACTCCTAGTTGCGTCACAGCACTGTTTTTAGTTTGTTCTTTTTTTCATGCGACGAATAGCAAAGATACCATAGACCTTAATTAAAGAAAGGAGGAAATTATGAACATATTCCTCTTTACATAAAGATGGTATAGTGTTGTATAATTTCTGTCATTATTATTATTATATTATCAGGGAGGAGACATTTTCTATAGTCAATAGCGTAAACACGGCTACTACTATTATTATTATTATTAATATTATTACTTTTTTTTTTTTTGCTCTATCACAGTCCCCCAATTCGACTGGGTGGTATTTATAGTGTGGGGTTCCGGGTTGCATCCTGCCTCCTTAGGTAGTCCATCGCTTTTCTTACTATGTGTGCCGTTTCTAGGATCACACTCTTCTGCATGAGTCCTGGAGCTACTTCAGCGTCTAGTTTTTCAGGATTCCTTTTCAGGGATCTTGGGGTCGTGCCTAGTGCTCCTATGATTATGGGTACGATTTCCACTGGCATATCCCATATCCTTCTTATTTCTATTTCAGATCTTGATACTTATCCATTTTTTTTTCTCTCTTTCTCTTCAACTGGGTGGTGTCCCATGGTATTGCAACATCAATGAGTAATACTTTCTTCTTGACTTTGTCAATCAACGTCACGTCTGGTCTATTTGCACGTATCACCCTATCCGTTCTGATACCATAGTCCGAGAGGATCTTTGCCTGATCGTTTTCTATCACTTCTCAGGCTGGTGCTCGTACCACTTATTACTGTACAATGGTTATCTGATGTTTCTTGCACAGGCTCCAGTGGAGGGCTTTTGCCACTGAATCATGCCTCTTTTTGTACTGGTTCTGTGCAAGTGCTGGGCATTCGCTTGCTATGTGGTTTATGGTTTCATTTTTCGTATTGCACTTCCTACATATGGGAGAGAGTTATTTCCGTCTATCGTTCTTTGAACATATCTGGTTCTTAGATCCTGATCTTGTGCCGCTATTATCACTCCTTCAGTTTCCTTCTTTAGCTCTCCCCTCAGTAGCCATTGCCATGTGTCGTTGCTGGCTAGTTCTTTAGTCTGTCTCATGTATCGTCCGTGCATTGGCTTGTTGTGCCAGTCTTCTGTTCTGTCTGTCATTCTCCTGTCTCGTATATTTCTGGGTCTTCGTCTACTTTTATTAGTCCTTCTTCCCATGCACTCTTTAGCCACTTGTCTTCACTGGTTTTCAGATATTGCCCCAGTTCTCTGTTTTCGATGTTGACGCAGTCCTCTATACTTAGTAGTCCTCACCCTCCTTCCTTTCGTGTTATGTATAGTCTGTCCGTATTTGCTCTTGGGTGGTAGAGTTTGTGTATTGTCATATGTTTCCTGGTTTTCTGATCTATGCTGCAGGAGTTCTGCCTTCCTCCATTCCACTATTCCTGCGTTGTATCTGATTAATGGCACTGCCCATGTGTTTATGCTTTTATCATACTTCCGCCGTTGAGTTTTGACTTGAGTATCGCCTTGAGTCTCTGCATATATTCTTTCCCCTGATCGGTCCTTCATCTCTTGGTGTTTTAATATCCCCTCCTTCCATTATTCCCAGGCGTATTTTATTTGTTCCAGTTCTCATCGTATGTGTTGGATGTTGACTCCCATCAGGTAGCTTTTTATCCCTTCAGTTCTCGTTACTTTGCCTTTTATATGTTGACTAAGGCGCATTTTTTTCTATTCCAAACTCCATCCTGATGTCCCCAGATAAATCCTACAGTCTGGATTAGGGCATCTATTTCCTTGATGCTCTTATTATTATTATTATTATTATTATTATTATTATTCTTAATTTATTTATTATTAATTATTTTATTCTTATTATTATTATATGTTAGGGGACATTCTCTGAAGGACAGCACTGGTAAAGCAGCTATAATAATAATAATAATAATAATATAATTTTTTATTATTATTATGATTATTATTTAGATTATTATTATGATTAATATTATGATTATTATGATTATTATTATTATTTATTATTATTATTATTTATTATTATTATTATTCTTATTATTATTATTATTATTATTATAAATTTTTAACTGTGCATTCCACAGTTTTGTAACTGTACAAATAAAATTTATTTTTAGTATCATCTTAAAGTATATTGTACGATTACATAACTAGATTTGTTTCTCCATTATTATTATTATTATTTTTTTTTTTTTTTTGCACTATCACAGTCATCTAATTCGACTGGGTGGTATTTATAGTGTGGGGTTCCGGGTTGCATCCTGCCTCCTTAGGAGTCCAACACTTTCCTTGCTATGTGCGCCGTTTCTAGGATCACACTTTTCTGCATGAGTCCTGGAGCTACTTCAGCATCTAGTTTTTCCAGATTCCTTTTCGGGGATCTGGGATCGTTCCTAGTCTTCCTATGATTATGGGTACAATTTCCACTGGCATTTCCCATCCTTCTTATATCTATTTTCAGGTCTTGATACTTATCCATTTTTTCCCCCCTTTCTTACTCTTGGTCGTCCCATGGTATTGCAACATCAATGAGTGATACTTCGTTCTTGATTTTGTCAATCAACGTCACGTCTGGTGTATTTGCGCGTATCACCCTATATGTTCTGATACCATATTCCCAGAAGAAATTTGCTTGATCGTTTTCTATGACCTCCTTGAAGTTGGTGTTTCGTACCACTTATTACTGCAAGGTAGCTGATGTTTCTTGCACAGGTTTCAAGTAGAGGGCTTTTGCCACTGTTATCATTCCTTCGGTTTCTTTCTTGAGCTCTCCCTTCAGTAGCCATTGCCACGTGTCATCGCTGGCTAGTTCTTTAGTCTGTCTCATGTACTGTCTGTGCATTGGTTTGTTATGCCATTCCTCTGTTATGCTTGTCTTTCTCCTGTCTCTGTATATTTCTGGGTCTCCGTCTACTTTTATCAGTCCTTCTTCCCATGCACTCTTGAGCCACTCGTCTTCACTGGTCTTCAGATATTGCCCCAGTGCTCTGTTCTCGTTGCTGATGCAGTCCTCTATGCTTAGTAGTCCCGTCCCTCCTTCCTTTCGTGCTATGTATAGTCTGTCTGTATTTGCTCTTGGTTGTAGTTCTTTGTGTATTGTCATATGTTTCCTAGTTTTCTGATATATGCTGCCGAGTTCTGCCTTCGTCCATTCCACTATTCCTGCGCTGTATCTGATTACTGGCACTGCCCTTGTGATTATGGCTTTTATCATATTTACGGCATTGAGTTTTGACTTGAGTATCGCCTGAGTCTCTGCATATATTGTGTCCTTCATCTCTTGATGTTTTATATCCCCTCCTTCCTTCCATTATTCCAGGTATTTGTATCCCATCTCATCTATGTGTTTGATGTTGCTCCCATCTGGTAGCTTTATCCCTTTCAGTTTTTGTTACTTTGCCCTTTGTATGTTGACGAAGGCGTATTTTTTCTAGTTCCAAACTCCATCCTGATGTCCCCTGATACAATCCTTACAGTCTGGATTAGGGTATCTATTTCCTTGATGCTCTTACCATATAGCTGGATTTCCTTCATGAACATCAGATTGTTAATTCTGTTGCCTCTTTTCTTGAGTTGGTACCTAGAATCCATCTTTTGTAGTACATTTGCCATGGGAATCATGCTACACAAAGAGTAGTGTGGACAGTGAGTGCCCTGGAAGTTCCCTCTCCTGATATTAACCTCTGCTAGTCTTCTTCCAGAGTTTGTTGGTATTGTATTCCCGTTGTGCATTGTATTTTTGAGGAAGCTGATGGTGTTTTCCTCTGCCCCATATATTTTCAGGCATTCTATTAGTCATGTGTGTGGGTACCATGTTGAAGGCTTTCTTACAGTCTATCCATGCTATGGGTGGTTAGGTTGATTTTCTTTCTCTTACTGTTCATCATTTCCATTTGTCTATCAGGACTGGTCTTTTGTGCCCTTACACTTCCTTCTGCAGCCTTTCTGTTGGTAGCGATGGTGTTTGTATCCTTCAGGTAGTTGTATAGTTGCTGAAAATACCTGTTATTAGCTTCCACATTATTGGTAGGCAGGTGATAGGCTTGTAGTTACTGGCTATATTTCCCTTACTCTTGTCTTTCTTGATGAAGAATGTTCTCCCTGTGGACATCCATTTGGGTGCAAGGGTGATTTGTGATACAATGCTGGAGTTGTTCTGCTATTCTTCGGTGTAGGGCCTTGAAGTTTTTGAGCCAGTATCCATGGACTTCATCGGGATCTTGGGCTTTCCAGTTAGGCATTTTCTTTAGTTGGTGTCTGACTGTGTCTGTCGTGATCTATGTGAATAATTGTTTTATTCTCCCTGTTTCTTCAGCCTTGACTTCCTGGAGCCATGTCGCATGTTTGTTGTGTGATACCGGATTGCTCCATATGTTTTCCCAAGTCTCTTACTTGGTTCGGCTTGAGGCATTTCTTGGTGTTGTCTTCCTCTCTTAGTTGGCTGTATAGTCTTTTCTGGTTGGTTCCGATTAGTTTGTTCTGTTGGTATCCCTTATTCCTGTTCATGTATCGTTAGATCTCATGTGCTTTGGCCTTAAGACTCATTTTTACATCTTCTATTGTGTTGTTTAGTCCCCTCTCGTGTACTTTGTATTTCTCGTTCAGTTCCTCCCTTGTTTTTTCTTGCTTCTTAGTCCTTTTTTCTGCCATCTCTTTCAGTTTACTCAATTCAGATATCTTCACCATCACTTGCTTTTCCAGGCACCTTTTCCAAGGAGTTTGCTTGTTTTTTTTTTTGGGGGGGGTGGGGGGGGGGGGGGGGGGTTGGTTGTGCTGGTGGTGTTGGTGTTCGGATCCCCATCAGTTTTCTGCTACTAATCTTGCTCCTGCATATGTCAAGTTATTTGTTTCTGTGATATTGTGGTGTGTATTAGTCTCATTATTTCATTGACCTCACTTGTTTTCTCCCTTAATTTCGTGGTGTTGTAGGCTTTCATGGAGGGGATCTTTGTTCTCTCCGTATTTGGCTTCATCCATTGTCTAATCTTTTCTACCCATTCCGTCCTGTCTGTTACTTTCGTCGGTGTTTCTTCGTGCGTTGTTTGGATACCTCATCATCCCTGTCGTCTTCTGTGGCATCGTCTCTCAGTTCGTTTTCTTTTAATTCGTTGCCGTGTGTCATTTCCTTTCCAAATCCAAATCCTCTCTTCTGTTGGGGAGAGCCAGCGCTTTTCCTTTATGTTCCTTATTTAGTCTGCCAGCCTCTGCTCTGTTTGGGGGGTGTTATTCCTCTCATTCCGTCGGGTTGCTTTAGATGTAGTATCTCCATATTTCCTTATTTTCTTCTCTTGTCCATTTCTTCCTAATGTTTTGCTTTTTTAGGTCCAGTCTCTGGTTGTTGGTTACTGTCGTTGTGGTGGTTAGTTGCTGGATGACGACCTCCAAGTACCTGACCGTCTTTTCCCAAGGAATCAACGCCGAGAAGAGCGGTCACCCATCCAACGACTGACCAGCCCCAATGTTGCTTAACCAGTCAATTGACGGCCTACCACTCTGCCACGGCGACCCACACATGTTATTATTATTACAAAAAAATTATTATTATTATTATTATTATTATTATTATTATTATTATTATTATTATTATTAAACCCCTAACCACAAAATCTCTCCAAAATCCAATTTAGCCTCAAAAAAACCTTGATATTTCGTGATGTATTATTTATTATTATTTTATTCTAAGGGGTACACAATACTAAAAAAATTTACAAGTCCGTGTATAATTTTTAAACTTTTCACAAAAGCTTGCGAACCCTTCCTTGGATTCATCTTTAGTCCAAATGAACAATTAGGTACACCAGGTACTGACG
The DNA here is from genome assembly GCF_015104395.2 of Macrobrachium nipponense. Classification (NCBI taxonomy): domain Eukaryota; kingdom Metazoa; phylum Arthropoda; class Malacostraca; order Decapoda; family Palaemonidae; genus Macrobrachium; species Macrobrachium nipponense. The sequence goes on along the minus strand of NC_087208.1, from coordinate 51,182,395 downwards.
TGAATTTAAAAAACAAAGAGTTGTTGAAGATTGTTGACACCGGTCGTTAGCTCGTTTATGGATCAGGTGATGAAGAAAGAGGCAGTTAATTCCAACTAGGTGATTTCCTCTCCCTTATCAATCCTTCTGGCTGCAATTCTGTTTATATATCAGCAATGGTTGTTGCAACGTTGCAGGAAGTCCTTCATCTGAGGGCATAAATTGGGCACCGTAACCAGACTCCTCTGGGGCACTGGTTACCTGGACAGGGAGAGAGGCAAGGCGAAGCAGCATCAGGAGAGGAAAAACAGGGCCTGTCCTTCAATTAAATTATTTATCCAACAGAAAACTGCAGCCAGAAGGATTGATAGGGGAGAGGAAATCACCTAGTTCGAATTAACTGCCCTCATTCTTCATCACTGATCCATAAACGAGCTAACGACCGGTGTCAACAATCTTCAACGACTCTTGTTTGTTTTTTAAATTCACTTCAGTACCTGGTGTACCTAATTGTTCATTTGGACTGAAAGAAATGAAAACAAGGAAGGGTTTTCGAACGCTTTTTTGTAGAGTTTTAAAAATTGTACACTGAAACGTAACCTTTTATTATTGTGGACCCCTCAGAATATGATATATACTCCCACGATAGAGTTTTTCCTAATTATTTTATTATTATTATTATTATTATATTATTATTATTATTATTATTATTATTATTGAGCCAACAACCAAAAATCTCTCCAAAGTTTAGCTGCAAAACTACACTCGATATCGAGACGAAAGTTTATGGAAACTCCGGCGAAATCCTTTCGAAAATAGGGAACCGGTCCCTAAGTCCAATTGAATACTCAATCAAAAGGATTTTGGAGTTTTAAATCCCCCTATTCGTTAGGATGCTGTCTTTGCAGGTAGTTACACTCGTCTCGTCGTCTGTTGTGGGATTTTAACTTTTATCCCACAATATTTGGAGCGTAATTCTCTCGAGTGCATGAGTGAGGATGTGTAGTTCGTTAGGAGAGAGAGAGAGAGAGAGAGAGAGAGAGAGAGAGAGAGAGAGAGAGAGAGAGAGTTTTTCTTCATAAAAAATGTTCTTCGCGTCAAATTGAAACGGGACACCAAACATGCAATAGTCCCCTGTTGGGTGTCTTATTATTATTATTATTATTATTATTATTATTATTATTATTATTATTATTATTATTTATTATTATTATTACTATTATATTATTATTATTATTATTATTATATTATATATATATATATATATATATATATATATATATATATATATATATATATATGTATTATGTTTTTTTTTTTTTTCTGTCTACCACAGTCTTCCAATTCGACTGTGTGGTACTTATAGTGTGGGGTTACGGGTTGTACCCTGCCTCTTAGGAGTCCATCATTTTCTCACTATGTGCGCTGTTTCTAGGAGCACACTCTTCTGCATGAGTCCTGGAGCTACTTCAGCCTCTAATTTTTCCAGGATGCTTTTCATGGATCTTGGGATAGTTCCTATTATTAGTATTATTATTATTTCTATATGTACAATTACGATAACTGTGTATTTGTTTTCTCTGTTAATAATAATAAATATAATAATAATAATAATAATAATAATAATAATAATAATAATATTAACAATAATAATATATTGGAAGAAGACCCTCTTTTAAAGATTCAGTTGAATAAAATAGCAGAACTCAGCGAATTAATCTTATATATTATCTTTTCTATTTTCCTTATTACTCGCTTGTCTGGCTCAGCGATACTTCTTAATAATTGCCGAATAATTGGCCAATATTCATATGCCCAGTATGTATATTGGCTAATTATTAAGAATTCGCTGAAATCTGCCATTTTATTCAACATAATAATAATAATAATAATAATAATAATAATAATAATAATAATAATAATAATAATAATAATAAAAATAATAATAATAATAATAATAATAATAATAATAATAATAATAA
>NC_087208.1:51167149-51172434 GCF_015104395.2 Macrobrachium nipponense | reverse complement strand
TATTATCTATTCAATTTTTCTTTCAGGGGAATAATCCCATATTGTATATTCCGGTCTGGTAACCTCTGCATGAAACATGAAAGATTCAGTTGCAAAGCAAAGAGAGGGGAACGGCAGGAAATATTGCAATGGACACATTCAATATTTCTGTGGATTTATCAAACGAGATTTGGAATTCTGATCAGTTAGTTGATTAATCACACGATGAATTGTCAGCTAGTCGTACTAATAGTAATTCACATCAACTGTGCACTTGAAGTCTAGTCCAGCCCCTTACGACGCTCCTGATTGGATGTTAATAAGCCAATCACAGGGCTGGGAACTCTCAGTGTCTCTTCGAGAGCTCACATGGGTAGGATCTATGTTCCACCCGTCCTGAGGGATACGTCTTTCAGGAAAGGTGGAACATACATCCTGCCTATGTGAGCTCTCTCGAGAGACTGAGTTTCCAGTTCTGTGATTGACTTATCAATACCCAATCAGGAGCGTCGTAAGGGACGGGCGTACACATCAAATGCACGGTTGATGTGAATCTACTATAGTTACGTATAACTGAAGGCTATTCAAGATAAAATTGCTGCTTATTAAAGCTAACGGCCAAAGAAAATGAAACAGGCACCATAGATTTTCAAACGAGATTTTAAATACTGATGAAATGTATTGTTTACGATATTATAATGTGACCTGTTTTCGAAGTTGAATTATTTAGGTCCAACTGGAGGGCATCTAACATGATAGTACTGATATTTACAATTATTATTATTATTATTATTATTATTATTATTATTATTATTATTATTATTATTATTATTATTATTACTATTCAAAGAAAACTCGTAATCACATGGGTCAATAAAATGGAAAAATAAATGAACAATAGTATGTGTTTGATTTTGTTATTTAAAGTATAAAAAAATCTATATTTCAAGTAAAAAAATCAAAACAGACATACTACTGTGGAATTACATTGCCATTATTATTATTATTATTATTATTATTATTATTATTATTATTATTATTATTATTATTATTATTATTATTATTATTATTATTATTATTATTATTATGACGTCTGAGTTCAATTGAACAAGCCTCCTGACTTGAAATTTATGCTTCCATAAATATACAGACATCACTTGATGGTTGTATAGCAATTTTTTTAACTTAAATCCAGAACAAAACTGACTTGACTCTACGTGGCACTCGAAAATATAAATGACTTGACCAGTCATGAAATCAATTCTTATTTTAATGATCAGTCCGCCCTTGTTAATATCTCTATCTATTTATTTGTTTACTAATTTATTAAGATAGCTTTCTTTTTCATTTCTATCCACTGTCCTCTTCTTTCTGCATTTGCTAATATCTGCTGGAACTTCATTCAAATAAACTTTATATTCTTTGGAGGCATGAATTTCAAGTCAGTAGGCTTGTTCCATAAAACTAAGACGCAATAATAATAATAATAATAAAAGAATAATAATAATAATAATAATAATATAATAATAATAATAATAATAATAATAATAATAATATTGGAAAAGTAAATCTGCAATAGTATGTCTGTTTGATTTTGTTATTTAAAATATATATTTTAAATAACAAAATCAAACAGACATACAATTGGGGATTTAGATTCATTTTATTGACCAATGTGATTATGAGTTTTCTTTGAATAATAATAATAATAATAATAATAATAATAATAATAATAATAATAATAATAATAATAATAATAATAATAATTAATAATAATAATAAAGGACTCAGGCAGCAAGAGTGTGCTCCTAGAAACAGCGCACATAGTAAGAAAAGTGATGGACTCCTAAAAAAACAGGATGCAACCCGGAACCCCAAACTATGAATACCACCCAGTCGAATTGGAGGACTGTGATAGCTAGAAAAAAATAATAAAATAAAATAAAATAAAATGAATTTATAATAATAATAATAATAATAATAATAATAATAATAATAATAATAATAATAATAATAATAATAATAATAAAAATAATAATAATAAAGCCTACAACACCAAGAAATTAAGGGAGAAAACAAGTGAGGTCAATGAAATAATGGGCATAATACACACCACAGTATCACAGAAACAAATAACTTGACATATGCAGGAGCAAGATTAGTAGCAGAACTGATGGGGATTCGAACACCAACACCACCAGCACAACCAACCCAACAGAAACCAAAACAGCAACCTCCTAGGAAAAGGCGCCTGGAAAAGCAAATCTTGGTGATGAGATCTGACTTGAGTAAACTGAAAGAGATGGCAGAAAAAGGCTAAGAAGACAAGAAAACAAGGGAGGAACTCAACGAGAAATACAAAGTACACAAGAGACGGGGATAAACAGCACAATAGAAGATGTAAAACAGAGGGCTTAAAGCCAAAGCACATAAGATCCAACGGTACATGAACAGGAATAAGAGATACCAACAGAACAAACTATCGGAACCAACCAGAAAAGACTATACAGGCCAACTAAGAGGGGAAGACAACCACCCGGAAAATCCCTGAAGCCGAAACCAAGTAAGAGACTCTGGGAAAACATATGGAGCAATCCGGTATCACACAACAAACATGCAACATGGCTCCAGGAAGTCAAGGAAGAAGAAACAGGGAGAATAAAACAAAGATTCACAGACATCACGACAGACACAGTCAGACACCAACTAAAGAAAATGCCAAACTGGAAAGCCCAGGTCCCGATGAAGTCCATGGATACTGGCTCAAAAAACTTCAAGGCCCTACACCCACGAATAGCAGAACAACTCCAGCATTGTATCTCAAATCACCAAGCACCCAAATGGATGACCACAAGGAAGAACATCCTTAGTACAAAAGACAGAGTAAGGGAAATATAGTTAGTAACTAAGAGGCCTATCACCTGCCTACCAATAATGTGGAAGTTACTAAACAGGTATCATCAGTGAAAGGCTATACAACTACCTAGAGGAGACAAACACCATCCCCCACCAACAGAAAGGCTGCAGAGGGAAGTGTAGGGGCACAAAACGACCAGCTCCTGATAGACAAAATGGTAATGAAGAACAGTAAGGAAGAAGGAAAACCAACCTAAGCATGGCATGGATAGACTATAAGAAAGCCTTCGACATGATACCACACACATGGCTAATAGAATGCCTGAAAATATATGGGGCATAGGAAAACACCATCAGCTTCCTCAAAAATACAATGTGCAACTGGAATACAATACTTACAAGCTCTGGAATAAGACTAGCAGAGGTTAATATCAGGAGAGGGATCTTCCAGGGCGACTCACTGTCCCCACTACTCTTCGTAGTAGCCATGATTCCATGACAAAAGTACAACAGAGATGGATGCCGGGTACAACTCAAGAAAAGAGGCAACAGAATCAACCATCTGATGTTCATGGACGACATCAAGCTGTATGGTAAGAGCATCAAGGAAATAGATAACTAATCCGAACTGTAAGGATTGTATCTGGGGACATCAGGATGGAGTTTGGAATAGAAAAATGCGCCTTAGTCAACATACAAAAAGGCAAAGTAACAAGAACTGAAGGGATAAAGCTACCAGATGGGAGCAACATCAAACACATAGATGAGACAGGATACAAAATACCTGGGAATAATGGAAGGAGGGGATATAAACCCAAGAGATGAAGGGACATGATCAGGAAAGAATATATGCAGAGACTCAAGGCGATACTCAAGTCAAACTCAATGCCGGAAATATGATAAAAGCCATAAACACATGGGCAGTGCCAGTAATCAGATACAGCGCAGGAATAGTCGAATGGACGAAGGCAGAACTCCGCAGCTTAGATTAGAAAACCAGGAAACATATGACAATACACAAAGCTACACCCAAGAGCAAATACGGACAGACTATACATAACACGAAAGGAAGAGGGAGAGGACTACTAAGTCATAGAGGACTGGCGTCAACATCGAGAACAGAGCACTGGGGCAATATCTGAAAACAAAACAGTGAAGACGAGTGGCTAAAGAGTGCATGGGAAGAAGGACTAATAAAAGTAGACGAAGTGCCAGAAATAATACAGAGACAGGAGAAAGACAGACAGAACAGAGGGACTGGCACAAACAAACCAATGCACGGATAATACATGAGACAGACTAAAAAATAGCAGCGATGACACATGGCAATGGCTACAGAGGGAGAGCTAAAGAAGGAAACTGAAGGAATGATAACAGCGGCACAAGATTGAGGCCCTAAGAACCAGATATGTTCAAAGAACGATAGACAGAAATAACATCTCTCCCATATGTAGGAAGTGCAATACAAAAAGAGGCATGATTCAGTAGCAAAAGCCCTCCACTGGAGCCTGTGCAAGAAACATCAGCTACCTTGCAGTAATAAGTGGTACGAACACCAACCTGAAGGAGTGATAGAAAACGATCAGGCAAAGATCCTCTGGGACTATGGTATCAGAACGGATAGGGTGATACGTGCAAATAGACCAGACGTGACGTTGATTGACAAAGTCAAGAAGAAAGTCCTCACTCATTGATGTTCGCAATACCATGGGACACCCAGAGTTGAAGAGAAAGAGATGGGAAAAAATGGAATAAGGTATCAAGATCTGAAAATAGAAATAAGAAGGAATATGGGATATGCCAGTGGAAATCGTACCCATAATCATAGGAGCACTAGGCACGATCCCAAGATCCCTGAAAAGGAATCTAGAAAAACTAGACGCTGAAGTAGCTCCAGGACTCATGCAGAAGAGTGTGATCCTAGAAACGGCACACATAGTAAGAAAAGTGATGGACTCCTAAGGAGGCAGGATGCAACCCGGAACCCCACACTATAAATACCACCCAGTCGAATTGGAGGACTGTGATAGAGCAAAAAAAAAAAAAAAAAAAAAAAAAAAAATAAAAAAAAAAAAAAAAAAAAAAAAAAAAAAAAAAAAAAAAAAAAAAAAAAAAATAATAATAATAATAATAATAATAATAATAATAATAATACAATAATAATAATAATAATGACGTAAGAAAAAAGGAAAGCTCTTTTCATTTAAATATATAAATAATTTCAAGTTCATAAAAATAAGCAGTTATGTCCAGCCAATATGTAACTGTTTAACATCTACAAATCCATTAAGCTGAGAGGTTTGTTACTGTAACCCAGACAGGCACCCAGGAATCATTTTTCAGGTCGAATTACTTATTTATTTTGTTCATCATAAAACCTAAGTGTTACGGAGCAAAGTGGCAGTGTGACTGACAGAATTATTCATGTGAAGAATATTGCATCAGAAGTA
>NC_087208.1:51159649-51162149 GCF_015104395.2 Macrobrachium nipponense | reverse complement strand
GGCGAGACGGACGGAGTAAATCATGATTTATTCCTTCTTTCAAAAAAAACCCAAGGAAAAACCTGTCTTAAGGTATATAAAACATCCTTTCTTACGAGACAAGAAAATTGGATATTTCCCTTGGAGGAGAAGCGTTAATATTATATGTATAAGGTTTAGATCTCTCCTCGTGACGTATACTATATCTGGCTTAGGGTCCAAAGTATGTTTCAGATATATTCAGATATATAGCAGGGTGTTAAGATAACCTGTGTCTGTTACATAGTTTCTTTTTGGGGGGGGCGGAGGTTTATCTTATATTCCCACTGGGGTAGGGGAAAAACATTCTACATAAATGTGTTCAGACGTGAATGCAATGGATAACGAATTAATATATGCATACATACATACATACATACATACATACACACACACACACACACACACACACACATATATATATATATATATATATGGAGTTAAATTATATATATATATATATATATAATATTATATATATATATATATATATATATAAAAATATATATGTATCTATATATATATATATATATATATATATATATATATATATATACATATATATATGATATATATATATATATGTAATATAATATTATAATATATATATATATATATATATATAGACTATATATAAATAAATGACTATATATATATAAATATATACCCTGTAGCACCACAAGAATGTTCCTTTTCCCCCGCTTATGTGTACAATTACAAAGCCATATAACAAAGTAGCCCATGTAAATATATATTTATAACCTAACATTTATATTATCTCCTTCAATTCTACGCAATTTCTTTCTAAATCCAGTTCATTTATTGGCCCAAAATCTTCGCTGCATTTTTATCATCCTCACGATTCGTAACTTTCATGAACAGGTCACATATTAATTTCATTTTCATGACAGTGATAAATCACATGAAGGCCCATTTCATTAACGCAGAGAAAAAGCTAATGGAATCTAACGGAACTAACTCCATTTTGAGCAATAAAGGAAATGGAGATTGAAACCGGTTGTTTTTTCGAAAAAAAAGCTGTTTAAATTGCATTTCAGAGTATATATATGAGGTTTTAAAATTTTTTTGCCGGAATGATGTAATTACCTAATTGCTTTTCATAACAAGTAAGTCACTCGAATCTTAATCTTTAAAGAGTTTGCGCGTCTCTCTTCGAAACAATTAATAAAAAGTTATTTTAATTGATGATGAAAAAACCTTTATATTTTTCAACGCATACACATACACACACACACTATATATAGTATGCATATATATATATATATATATATATATTATATATATATATATATATATATATATATATATATATAATATATATATATATATAAACTTCCTAGAGCCACAACCGTTCCCATTCTGCATCATCTCTCTCTCTCTCTCTCACTCTCTCTCTCTCTCTCTCTCTCTCTCTCTCTCTCTCTTTCATCTCCTGGATACCACCCACAAAACTTAAAACCAGCAAAAAAAAAAAAAAAAAAAAAATTTCGCCGCTTTCAAAACCGGCGAATGGGTTGCAATACGCGAATGGTAAAAACAAGAGCCATTATCACACTCGAGAGAAGTTGTCAATGAAGCCTAAAATTGAGGTTTTGTGTTGGCCTGGATATTAGGACAGGAAGCGGCCCCCACCTTTCCCCACCCCTTGGTTTGCCTAGATCGGTGGCCGCTCCTTGCACTCTCCTACGCCCTTCACATTACCCTCCTCCGGTGGTGACACCCACGGATTTTCTTGCTCTCTTCAGGGGCTTTAATGCCTCTGGAATGATGAGTAAGGTTTCGTCTGTTGGTCTTCAACAGTTTTCAAGATTTACCTCTCAATGATTAGGGAGGTCTGGAACTCCATCTTTAGGTAAGGAGGTTTGGAACTTCATCTTTTCCTTCATCGTATCCATTCTGGAACGCGTTTCCAGGTCCTAATTCCCTTTCTGGAGAACTCGGTACTGGAACATAACATTCTTTCTGGAACACAGCTCCATATCGTAACATATCTGGAACATCTCTCCAGGCTGTAATCTCCCATCTGAGACACCTTTCCAAGTCATAACTTCCCCCTGGAACGCCTTTCCAAACCATGACATACAGTCTGGGACACATTTCCAGGTCGTAACGTCTTTTATGGGAACGCCTCTCCGGGTCCCAACTTCCCTTCTGGAACACCTCTCGAAGTCATAACATCCTTTCTGGAACACTTCACCAGGTGATAAAATCCGTACTGGAATATCTTTCCAGTTTGTAACATTCAAATCATAACACACCTCCTGGTACTTCTCTCCAGGTCATAATATCCTTTCTGGAACATCTCTTTAGGTCATAAACTCCCCTCTGGAATACCTCTCAAATTCACAACATAACTTCTGAAACTCCTATGGAACGTCTCGTGGTAGGAACATTCATCCTGGAACACCTCTCTAGCTCATATTATCGCTCCTGGAATTCCAGGTCTGGTCCCCTGCTGCGT
>NC_087208.1:51137149-51147149 GCF_015104395.2 Macrobrachium nipponense | reverse complement strand
AGGATATTGCAGAAACGAGAAAATTGCAGATTCAGACACAAAAGGAATAATTATGAGAAGGAAGATCAAATATTATGGAAAAGTTGGATTTTTTAATGTCAGAATTTCTGGAAATGAAAAAAAGAACAACATACCAGAACAGGAAAGAGACATGGGAAAATCCTTATACTACCAGTATTAAATGAAGGAGAAAACACGCAAACCATCATAGTGATGAATGCGCAGGGTTTAGTTACGAGTAACTCAAAAAGAAAAATAGAGTACTTAGAAGAACTAACCAAAATGAAAGAAAATAGTATATAATGAATATAAGTGAAACCTGGTATTCCCAAGAGACTGGGAATGATGATCAAATAAAAGTGGTTCCAAACTTATAGATCAGATAGAAAAAATAGGAATCAAGGGGTGGGGGAACCGCAATATATGGGAAAGACAAAAAACAAGGAAAAATATATAGGAATATAGTAACTCAGAATGTGAACTAATAGCGGTAGAATTTGAATCTGAAAAATTGATGACATAGTAATATATAGACCTCCTAATACTAAAGAGTTTGACTTAATAATTGAAAAATTGGATGATATATGTAGAATCACAAGGACTGGACTATTCTCCTATCTGGTGACTTCAACTTTCCTTTCGTAGAATGGAAAGAACGAATAGGAGATTGTGGTTGTACTTATACATATACGAGAGTAATAGTAGTGCAGAAGATAAGAGGCAATTTGAAAAGCTATTAGATATGCTACTAGAATACAACATTCAATTCAAATCAAATCTACCTGCCAACAAGAAAGGAAAATACCTTAGACCTAGTATTTGTGAACGAGATGAATTATGTTAAAGAAATAATAGTTATTATAATGCGAGTATTCAGACCATAATGTCATAGAATTAACAGTTCATTCCAAAGCAAGTGAAAATAGAGATAAGCAAGAATGAAAAGTGGGAAGGATATGGAAAATACAACTTCTACAGTAAAAATATAAAATGGTCAGAAATTAATGAAGAATTAAACAAAGATTGGGATAACATTTTCGTAAGTGATGACATAAGGGTAAATACGGAGATATTATATAAAATATTGGAGAAAATAGTGGAAAAATATATACCGAAGAAGAAAAGTAAACATCATTCATACATACCAAGAGACAGAAGGATCTTGTTCCAGAAAATCAGAAAGTGGAAAAAAAGGTCTTGCAAAAGAAAAAAATGCATGGAAAGTTATAGAACTAAAAAGTAAGATAGAAAAGAAAATGCAGAACAAAAGATTATACAATCAAAAGAAAATGAAAAACGGGACTTGGAAGAAAAAACCCTATTAAATATCAGCAAAACCCCAAACTATTATACTCATATGCGAAGAAGATGAATAAAAGAAGAATAGAAATAGGCCCTCTGAGAATTGAAGGGAGATTAACGAATGAAAAAAAAGGAGGAAATTTGCAACATACTGGCAGAACGTATAAGAGAGAATTCACCCCTAGAATAGATGAAGATAATGATATAGAAGTAAGGGAAGAAAATAGTGAATATTTAGCTGACATAGAAATTAATGAAGCTTGATATTGTGCAGGCAATTAATTAATGAAATTAAAAATGGAGCTGCTGCAGGGCCGATGGAGTCCCTGCTATTTTTTCTTTGTTAAAGAAAGTAGTTCATTCTATCGCAAAGCCACTTGCAATATTATTAAGACAAAGTGTAGATACAGGCAAGATTTATGATGAGCACAAATTAGCATATATCACCCCTACTTTCAAAAGTGGATCAAGACTAGAGGCAAGTAATTATAGGCCTGTGAGTCTAACATCACATATTATGAAAGTGGTATGAAAGGGTAATGAAGAAAAATATTATGAAACATTTAATAAAAAAAAAAAATAATGTTTAATATAGGACAACACGGTTTCGTACCCGGAAAAAGTACACAACCCAACCGTTAGTCCACCGTGAGAACATATTCAAAAATATGAAAGCGGAAATGAAACAGATGTGGTTTATCTAGACTTTGCAAAAGCCTTTGACAAAGTAGACCATAATATATTAGCAAAGAAAATAGAAAACACAATATCGTAGATAAAGTAGGAAGATGGTTAAAAGAATTTTTACACAACAGAAAACAGATAGTTATTGCAAACGATGAGAAATCGGATGAAACCAAAAGCCAAGGTATACCGGTGTGCCACAAGGTACGGTGCTAGCTGCAATATTGTTTGTTATTATGATTGAAGACATAGACAGTAATGTTAAGGATTCGGTAGTGAGTAGTTTCGCTGATGACACAAGAATAAGTAGAGAAATTAACTTGTGATGAAGATAGGAACGCTCTACAAAGAGACCTTAACAAAGTATATGATTGGGCAGAGGTAAATAGGATGGTATTTAACTCTGAATCAATAAATTATGGAGACAGAGAAGGAAAGCTATATGCATATAGGGGACCTAATAATGAGACAATCACAATAAGGAAGCAGTTAAAGACCTTGGTGTGATGATGAATAGGAACAGTATTTATGCAATGATCAAATAGCAATTCTGTTGGCAAAATGTAAAGCAAAAATGGGAATGTTGTTACGGCACTTCAAAACAAGAAAAGCTGAACACATGATTATGCTTTATAAAACATATGTTCGTAGTCCACTTGAATATTGCAATATGATATGGTACCCACACTATCAAAAGGATATTGCACCAAATAGAGAGTGTACAAAGGGTCCTTTACAGCTAGAATAGAAGATTTAAGGACCTAGACTACTGGGAAAGACTACAATCCTTAAAATTATATAGTCTAGAAAGGAGAAGAGAACGCTACATGATAATTCAGGCATGGAAACAGATAGAAGGAATAACAGAAAATAAAATCATGGAACAAAAATATCAGGAAGAGCAAGCAGAGGTAGATTAATAGTGCCCAAACTATACCAGGAAAAAAATAAGGAAAGCACACAGGACATTAATCCACTACGCACCAGCATCGATAATGCAGCGTCTATTCAATGCGTTGCCAGCTCATCTGAGGAATATATCAGGAGTGAGCGTAGATGTGTTTAAGAATAAGCTCGACAAATATCTAAACTGCATCCCAGACCATCCAAGATTGGAAGATGCAAAATATACCGGAAGATGTACTAGCAACTCTCTGGTAGACATAGAGGCGCCTCACACTGAGGGACCTGGGGCAACCCGAACGAACTGTAAGGTCTGTAAGGTCTGTAAGGTCTCCCTAAACTGGATATAGCAACGGAGGTTATTTTGTGTTCTGGGCATATACTACGTAAGTCAACTTCCAGGATGATTAAAAAAAGGCAAAAAAAAAGAAAAAAAGAAATTTCTCATCAGCTTAACGTCGGGGAGCAAAATATGAAAAGGGGAACGTGGAATGTTTTGTAGGCGGCTCTGAACGCAAAAGAGGTGGTTAACACTTTCACCGTATCTATATATACTTGTTACGTTACTTTCTCTCATATTGAAATCTATCTTTTCGTTCATTTGCATTTTTACTCTCGACTTTTTAAGCCATGTTTTTTCTTTGTCTTAGTTACACACACACATACACACACACACACACACATACACACACACACACACACACACACACACATATATATATAAATATATTATATATATATATAGATATATATATATATATATATATATATTATAGATATATATTATATATATATATATATATATATATATATATATATATATATATATATATATATATATATATAGATATATATATATATATATATATATATATATATTATAGGTATATATATATATCTATATATATATATCTATCTATATATATATATATATATATCTATATATATATATATATATATATATATATATATATATATATATATATATATAGATATATATATATATATAGATATATATATATATATATAATATATATTTTATAATATATATATATATATATATATATATATATATATATATATATATAATATATAGATATATATATATATATATATATATTGATATTATATATATATATATAATATATATATATATATATATATATATATATATATATATATATATATATATATATATTATATATATATATAGGTTCCAGATAGATAGTTGTATCGGCAATCAGCAGGGTCCATTAAACACATTAAAAGGGTCCATGGTTTATTAAAAAAACGTTTCGAACATAAAACTCAGTGCATCTTCAGTCTGTAAAATTACAAAACATACTCATTAAAAATATTATAAATAACATTAAAAAGTAAATAAAAACATGAAAAAATTTAAAAACTTAAGAATTAACTTTACTTTAAAAAACCATTACAAGAATGTGTCAAAAGTAAAAGAGAGACCCAGTGCCTAAACAACCTGTAGAGTGGAGAAGGAAGAACGAATGACCATGACTGCAGACCCCACCCAATACTTCAGTTATGCTAGATATAGAGGAGCAGCAGATACGTTGGAGTTTTAAAGACAGAACCAGCCGTTTAATGTATATAAAGACTCAAGGGTGGTGAGGTAGTTACTGTGGCTTGTACCACCAATAATAGAAAAATGTTTCTTATCAACTTGAATCCTGCATATGGACGCATGGTTCCTAATATTAGAGAATTTAGGTTTGCTAATTCTCTGTCCCGTTCTGAAACTATATCCCAGGTGACTGCAATATCTCATCTGCAACAACCTTCGACAAGAACAAACATAAATACCGGGACATCCCGGGTACTTAAACTCCCTCTTACAACGTAGAAAAGAGGAAGCTATTTGCTACCATCCCCTTTTTTCTCAGATAATAATAAGTTCTTAAGTGAAGTCAAATGCATTATTGAACTAGAGTTTTGGCTGCCGTAATATGCATCTAATCCCTATCAATCCTCTTAAGACTTGCACATTTTTCAACCACAAAGACAAACTGTCGACGTTCATGAGATCCAACATTATTTACAAATTTAAGTGCCCGGGATGTCCCGGTATTTATGTTTTTATTTACTTTTTAATGTTATTTATAATATTTTTAATGAGTATATATAATTTTACTACCTGAAGATGCACTGAGTTATGGGTGAAACGTTTTTGTAATAAACCATGGACATTTTTATGTGTTTGATGGACCCTACTGAATGCGAATATAGATATATATTATATATATATATATATATATATATATATTATATATATATAATAGATATATATATATATATATATATATCTTATATATAGTATATATATGTATATATATATATATTATATATATATATATATATATATATATATATAGTATATATATATGTTATATAGTATTTATATATATATATATATATATATATATATATATATATATATATATATATTAGTATAATATATATATTGAATTTACTGACTGAAGATGCAATGAATTGATGGGCGAAAAGTTTTTGTAATCTAAAAACCATGGACATTTTATGTGTTTGATGGACCCTGCTGATTACTGATTATATATATATATATATATATATATATATATATTATATATATATATATATATATATTATATATATATCTATCTATAATATATATATATACATATGCATATATATATATATATATATATATATATATATATATATATATATAATATATATATATATCTATATATCTATATATATATATATATATATATATATAATATATATATATAGATATAATATATATATATATATATATATATATATATATATATATCTATATATATAATATTATATATATATATATATATATATATAATATATATATATTCATATATATATATATCTATATATATATATCATATATATATATATATATATATATATATATATATATACTATATAGATATATATATAATATATATATATATATATATATATAGATATTATATATATATATATATATAATATATATACTTTCCAATTGTGACTTTCATTTCCTTTTTTTATTTATTCGCATTTTTACTCTCATTTTTTAAGCCACGTTTTTCTGTCATATTTTATTCTTTTTCATATTTGACGTGTCTTTCAAATTGTGACTTTCACTTCCTTTTTGTTTATTCTTCTAATGCTTTTATATGGTTTTTTTTGCTTATGTTAATTTGTTTTTTTATGTTCATACGCTTTTAATTTTTTTAAAGAAAAAAATTGTAAAATTGTATATAAAAATTCTAAAATATAAATAGTATTTTAAAACTTTTTTCTTAATTTTTACATGCTATTTTTCATATACTATACAAAAAGTATATAAACTATTTTTTTCAGAAAAAAAAATAGTAATATAGTATATACAAAATTCTAAAATAAACTAGTATATAAAAAAATACTTCGCATTTCTTCTGAAGAATATCCATAATCCTTATGTCCTAGTTGAATAATAAAGAAAATTTTTAAAATGCACAGCTTTCATACACTCTGCTGACACGTGTAACAGTTCAGTTGCACCTGATGAAAGCTTCAACAGGATGCTAGATCACCAATGTTACTCGTTGTTAATCTTCAAAATATCGTTGCCAGACGCACGATTATGGCTAACTTTAACCTTAAATAAGATTAAAAACTACTGAGGCTAGAGCGGTGTAATTTGGTATGTAATATGATTGGAGGGTGGATGATCAACATACCAATTTACAGTCTTCTAGCCTCTGTAGTTTTTCAGATCTGAGGGCGGACAGAAAAAGTGCGGACGGGACGGGCAAGGCGGAACAATAGTTTGCTTTTCAGAAAGGCTTAAAATCCGCCAATTGAAAGTATGAACTT
The DNA here is from genome assembly GCF_015104395.2 of Macrobrachium nipponense. Taxonomy (NCBI): domain Eukaryota; kingdom Metazoa; phylum Arthropoda; class Malacostraca; order Decapoda; family Palaemonidae; genus Macrobrachium; species Macrobrachium nipponense. The sequence goes on along the minus strand of NC_087208.1, from coordinate 51,140,381 downwards.
GGAATGTCACTAAAATAAGTCTAAAAATTTGGCCACTTTCCTAGATAATACTTTTGTGGCTGTTTTATTGATTGCTTGAAAATGAAAGCGGGGCCTTTTTTCGAGGATTATTAATAAGACGAATGAAAAACATGTACTTGGGAAATATGCTAAAATAGGTATTAAAAATGTAGCCACTTTTGATATGAAAACCTTTGCCTTCCGTCTTTCCAGCATTGTACCAAATGCAACAGAAATCATTATTATTTTCCTAACATTATTTCTTTTATCATTCCATACCCGGTGCTCTCTTGCCTCCCAAATGTGGCTGCTCCATATTCATGTTCCATTTTTCATGGAACAGATATGACGTTGCAGACTCAAAGAGTAACTGTTGTTTGTTTATGAAAATGTGACGGATCTTTCCATACTGCCCAAGGCAACTGTGGCTGGCTGTATCCTAGAGGTATCTCAGCATAAACATGAAAGTAGGATTTATTATTTTATTTTTTCTTTTACCGATAAGTATCTTGCTTTCCAGTTTAATTCCCGGATCACTCAATCTACAAAAAAAAAATAATAATAAAATAAAATAAATAAATAAATCAAAATAAAATAAGACTTACTCCCTGAATTTTTACGTTAATTGTAGGTTTTACTGGTATGTATCTTGCTTTCCAGTGTAATTCACGTATCACATCAATTACAAAAACAAAAAACATAAACATGTAAATAAAATAAATAAAATAAATATGAGTTCTCTCTGAGTCTACTTTGAATTCTAATTTAATTGCGAGTTTAAATAACGGTTATCTTTGTATTCTACATTCAGATTAATTTACCATATATATATATAGATATATATATATATATAATATATATATATATATATATATATATATATATATATATATTATATCTAACTTTAACATTAATCATGAGTTTTAATGATAAGTATTAAAGTATCCAATGTAATTTCTCATATCAGATCAATTTCCAAATAAATGAATAATCATGATTCTGTTTAATTTTAATCATTCGAATTCCATATTAATTACGAGTTTTAATGATAAGTATTTTAGTATCCAGGATAATTCTCATAGCAGATAAATTTACAAACGTTATTAATATTGATTCTGTGTGATTTTACTTACTGTATTTTACGTTCATTACGAGTGCTACTGATAAGCATTTCAGTCGTCAGGGTAATTCTTCAATCAGACGAATTTACACAAAAAATATTTGATTAATTCTGATTTTGCCTGAGTTTACTAACTGAATTTTACGTCAATTACGAGTTTTATGATGAGCATTTTGTTCACCAGTGCCATTCTTATATCGGATCAATATAGCAAAAAAGAAAAAAAAAATGACATCTGAAGAGTCTGGACACTTGCTGATATTCATACAAAAAGCTATCATAGATAAGTAAGGGCAATTTTGTAGAAGTAGAATTCACATAAAGACATCCCGTGTTAGCATTGCGAAGCAAATATGCAAATAAATAAATCAAAAAGTGAAATAAAAGAAAATAAAATAAAAAATAAAAAACAGGCAAGACTCCTTAGTTTCCGTGAAAGTCTATAAACGTCTTACGAGGGAAACGAAGATATCACTCATTTCATGGAGAGAGGAAAGTAAAGGAGGGATTAATAAAAAAGAAGCTTGGAATACGGGTCATAAAAGAAAAGCAGGAGGAAAGATGCGGAACTGCGCAAAAAACGGAATTTTTGCATGTTGAGGAAATTTAATAGAAAATGGAATCTATTCGTAGAAAACGTTGCATTGTTGGAAACATTTGGGAGCTCAGCAAATCCTTCGTGAAAAATGACAGATATTTGCTTTCTGTATAATTCTTGCACCGAGAACATTCACAAGCAAACGAATCTGCAAAAGATATATTTTCATAAGCCTTTGGACGAAAAACATTCGAGTAATAGAATTAATACATTGAAAACAGCTAAGCAAATCATTCGCAAATTATGGCAGGTATAACGTATAATTCTTTATTGTCATGCAGTCAAATTTCAACACGAGCAGGTCTAAACTTTCTTGAACAAACAAATCACCACGAAATATATTCCGTTTGTCTTACCCCTAATAGAATTCGAGTAATTGAATATAATAAAATACCCACTTCCTATCAAGGAAGCTGATCCCAGAGATATAAAACCGTGTTTTCCAACACTGCGTCAGAGATTTGTGATAATAATATAACCTTACGATGTCAGGTCACGACACAGCAACTGACGCCAGTCCATCACGCGAGCACAATTGCCAGACCTACAGTTAGACTTTCATTAGTATTGCGATACAGCGAAATATTCGTTGTAATTCACGTCAGTTGGGCGAATGAAGTCATCAGTAAAAGCTTTAGATGACAGGTGGTCCGTGAGTAGAAATTCTCCGTGACTAAAGGTACAATGTTTGTTTTAAGGTCACGATACAACAGGGCTGGCAATCATTAAACCCAAACTAATTCAATAAAGTTATTAAAATCATTTTTTTTTTTCTTTAAAAAATCACGATTTTTTTTATTTGAAAGCAAACAAATTGAAAAATGTGGGTTAGAGTTTAATAAAAACAAAACCTTAACCATAACCGTGCTGCATCGATTTTTATTTATTGATATAAAAAAATTGCATGTATGTACTTTAGGCCAGAACTGGAAACCTAAAAGATAAAACAATGTTAATTCTGTCATAAAACAATACATTTTGCGGAAAAAAGGATTGACGAAAACTTGTAAACAAATATAAAAAAACAAATAGAAATATCAAATAAATAAAAAAATAAGTAAATCACTGATATTTGTTTTTTTTTTTTTTTTTTTTTTTTTTTTAATCAAAAAACATCACCAGCCCTTCGATACAGATCACGACATATATATCGTTGAGCGATATGGAAGTCGAAATGAAATGTACATGCTTTGAGAATCACTTAATATATATATATATATATATATACTATATATATATATATATATATATATATATATATATATATATATATATATATATATTATATATCCATATATATACATATATATGTATTTATTTATTTATTTATTTATTTATTTATTTATCGACTACTTGCGCTCTCACATAAGATACAATACTTATGGAGTATTGACTCTTGAGGTTTGGTATATGGAATATGAATAAGTATCATAAAATATATCTGTTATTTGTAATGTTACCTGCCTTTGATTACTCGGACAGAACTGAGACCAGAATAAAAGAATAATTTATTT
>NC_087208.1:51127149-51129649 GCF_015104395.2 Macrobrachium nipponense | reverse complement strand
GGAAAACTTCGTTTAGCTCGCAATATTGAAGGAAATCTAGGTCGCATCTTGCTTTCTGGAGCCTTAAGAGTTGCCTTCTCTAGTCTTCTTGAAATAGACAGGTAGTTGCAGGGTAACGACATCTCAGTATTTGTGAAAAGTGATGCGACCTAGATTTCCTTCAATATTGCGAGCTAAACGAAGTTTTCCCAAAGTTCATCCGCTTCAAACTTCTACAGAGATACGTTACGGACACTCCTTCGCAAAGAGATTGATACAAAGCAGACCGCAATACAGAAGCTTCATATTACTGTTAAACAATGAAAAATGAAAGGAGACAACATAATTAACCATCTGATATTCACAGACGACATCAAGCTGTATGGTAAGAGCATCAAAGAAATGGATACTTCAATTCAGACTGTAAGAATTGTATCTGGGGACATCGAGTTGGAGTTTGGAATAGGAAAATGTGCCTTGGTCAACATACAAAAGGGCAAAGTAACAAGGACTGAAGAAGATAAAACATAGCATCGCATTTATATATAATACATATACTATATATATATATATATATATAATGCATATATATATATATATATATATTATATATAGATATTCCCTATATATATATATATATATATAACATATACACATTAATTTTCAGTCACCTAAGTATAACAGCTTTATAATATCTGAATGTCCACGAAAGTAAATTAAAGAAAATTATTTCGTAAACATCATAGCTCTGTAGCTATTTTTTTTCCAAAATTAAATCGTTATAATATTTTCTAAGGAAAAGGTACTATACTTTATATACGTCACATTTGCATATCATAACGAAGCTGATAATGATTTTTTTTACAAATTATTAAAAGTGTAATCATTCCTTTTCCTTCGAAACATAAAAAAAAACATTACCAAGCACCATTTCCCAGCTATACGACCCCTCTTACTTAATGGAATGAAGAACATTCCTCACTTACCTCGACGCACTATTAACCTCATTTCAACACGAGCCCCGGCCGTCATGAACATTTCAGCTTTCGAAAAAATATTTTATAAATATTTCGCGCGGTCCGAATAAAAAAAAAAAAAAGGGGGAGGGGGTGGGGGGGAAGTCTGCTTAATTAGAAGCGCAGGACGAACTCTTTCATTTCGACAAATTTTATCAAGATAAAATTGCAGTGTCAATGGACCGTGGCATGGCACGTTTTGACACACCGTGTTTCGTGCTAATTACTTGCATTGAAGGGATAAATGAATGAATGAGAGAGAGATAGAGAGAGACGAAGAGAGAGAGAAGAGAGAGAGTATTGGTACATGAATATACAGTAAAAAAATGTCACGGGGAGAGAGAGAGGGAGAGAGAGCTTTCATTAAGGTAAATATATACAATTTACTAATAACATTTCAAACTCAGGGAGTTATCGTGAATATTCATCAATGTAAATGTATCGTCAGTAATGTAAATAAACAAAAACAATAAGCGTAAAGTGACTTTCGAAAGGATAATTGGAACTCCACACGCTCCTAAACATATATACATATATATATATATATATATATATATATATATATATGATATATATATTATATATATATATATATATATACGATTGCGGGAGTGCTTAAGATGTGCTAAAACTAGCAAAACTTCCAGTATAAGCATAACTCTAAAATGAGAGGTATTACTATGACAAAGTTAGGGAACAGCCACTAAAACTAAACAGAATACAAATATTATTCACATTCATTTCGTCCACAGAAACAAAGGCGGCAGAAAACCAGAAAAGGATGCATTTGGGAAGGCCAAACTTTATAAGTTTATATGGAGGTGAACCAATTTTGACATTTGATTAATGTTTCTGCTGGCCCGGGGTTTCTGCGATACAACGCTGCATTTCAATTTGCAGAGGTCAGTGGCAATGAGAGAGAGAGAGAGAGAGAGAGAGAGAGAGAGAGAGAGAGAGGAGAGAGAGAGAGAGATAGAGAGAGAGGAGGGTTTCAACAAAGTAGATAATATGGTATGAGGATATAAATTGTGACGATGAAGACCATATTTGAGAAAATGGATAGAAGTTCTTTTACGAATACATAAAATAAAATATATTCCATTAAGGAATTAGCAATGATATTGAGGAAGAAAAATAAAGAAAACAAGGCACGGCATTAAAGTAATAGGCGAAATAGGATGTGTCGAGTTCAAAAGCTCCTTTTTCGAGAGTAAAATATAATTACAATAAATAATATATATATATATATATATATATATATATATATATATATATATATATATATATATATATATATGAATGTATGTGTATACCATTTACGTGTGTTTATGCGTATGTGTACTATAAGTGCCTAGAACCTTCCTGTTCATGCACTCCTCAAAATCACCTACAGGATAGAAAATCAAAAGGAAAAAAAAAAAATATATATTTTCTAATTTAACTTACATTTTATCCACGTATTTTTATACATCGTATTTTATTGTGTAGCAACAAATTTTTTACCA
>NC_087208.1:51117149-51122149 GCF_015104395.2 Macrobrachium nipponense | reverse complement strand
GTTGACGTCTGTATAAATGCATTTAGGCTAGATGATACATGCACACACAATTCATATCCATAATTAGGTATTTGATGTTTTATACACTATCAAGAAGACGTGTTTCATTTCGAATGTCCCTTATTCATACATTCTTACTTTCTAGTGAGTTCATATATTTTCACTTTTCTTGAGTTCATACATTTTCCTCTTTTTGTGAGTTCATACATTTTTACTTTTTTGTGAGTTCATACATTTTATGTTTTGTGAGTTTATACATTTTATTTTTGTGAGTTCATACATTTTCACTTTTTTGTTAGTTTAGTCTAAAACATGGGTGTAAAACATTTCATAAAATTAGTAATAATTTCATGCAAATGGTATGCATATTATAACTTGAATTGGAATTTACGTTTAACTTTACATTTACAATTTTTACATACTATATATATATATATATATATAATATATATATATATATATAATTATTATAATAATATACATATATATACATATATATACATATATATATATATATATATATATATATATATATATATATATATATATATATAATATATATATACTATATATATATATATATATATATATAGTATATATATATATATATATATATATATACATATATATATATATATATATATATATATATATATATATGTATATATATATATATATATATATATATATATATATATATATATATATATATATATATATACATATATATACATATATATCATATATATATTATATATATATATATATATATATATATATATATATATGAAGTAGTTAAAATTTAATATATATATATATATATATATATATATATATATATATATATATATATATATATATATATATATATTTGTGTGTGTGCGCACACCTTGTATTTAAAGTGATTGTCTCTACACCAAACAACACTCAGGTCTCAAGGTTACTTCAATAGGATATAATACCAGTTATATGGGCACCATTTCAATGCAAAATACTTAATTTCACTATATTTCACAAGATGAAACAACACTCAATGAATTGTGAGCTTCCTCATCCTTATGTATCTTAGACTAAGAAGTCTTTTGGAAGATTTTTGTTTAGCATCTCAGATCCTGACTTGCAAGCAAGACTTCCATTTGAACCGCCCACTGTCTCCGGCATTCATCTTCACTTTCCATGGCCTTTCTCCTTCCTCTTATTCTTCTTATTCTCCTCCTCAGCCCTTCCTCCTCCTCCTCCTCCTCCGTCCATCATCAATTCTCCTCCTCCTTCGTTTCCATCTCACCCTTTCTCAGCTGTCATCAATAAATCGTCCTTCTATTGTCGGGACTGATAAGATTTCGTCTGGCCACCGACCCGTTGCAAAATCGGGACTTGAAGTGACTCGTCTGTGTCTATTCTCCGTCATTCTCTGTCTATTGCGAGAATTGCGTGCCTTTGCGATTCGCTTGGATTTATTCTCACTCCAGTCGTCTCGACTCGTTCTTGATTTGTGTGAAATGGATTGCATTAGGGAACAGAAAAGAAGAAAGAAGAGGCAAGCGCCTGTTACGAGGCTAAACTTTTCGTTGTATTTGTTTGGTTGTTTGTTTGTATGGTGTTTCTACGTTGCATGGAACCAATGGTTATTCAGCAACGGGACCAACGGCTTTACGTGACTCCTCACAACGTCGAGAGTGACCTTCTATCACCAGGCATACACATGTCTGACGCTTCAGTGGAATGCCGAGAAACAAACTCGCGGCCACTGAGGTGGCAGGCCAAAACCATACAGATCACGCCACTGCACTGAGGCGCTCTTTTCGTTGTAGTATACACATGAGCTTTAAATATGTATTTCGTGAATTCGTCTTCGTTTAGATTATTTTTTTTTTTTATCAATACAACTATCAAGGTTGAAATAAGACTATATAGAAGATATAACAGACAAGACTGAGCTATTCCTCGGACTGACATTCTTTCTTTTCAAACACGTATTTCGAAAATTCATCTTTGTTTAGAAGTTTTTTCTTACACAAAACAGCAGTTAAACCAACATAGTTATCAAGAATAAAGATTTTATTCTTTTTCAAGATGCAGAAATTACCACTTGTAATTTTGCCATTCTTTCCATCTAAAGCAGCATTTACTAGGGTCAACAGGCGTCACAATACCAAAGATCAACACTATTTCACTTGAATAACACCAGAGCTGGTAGTGCCCTCGTACTGTTATTGTCAATGTTATCTACGATGCATAAGAGTTTATTGAAATTATGCTGTTATTATCAACATTAAATAAATATGTAAACGTGTTATCATATGACTAGAACCTGAAATTATAACATAATTTTAACTATTATTAATATATTTAATAGAATTATCAATACAAGTTTGTTTCAGGTGCAAAATAAGTACACGAATCATTATATAAAAATCGACTCAGAAAATGAAAAATTCAACAATTTTTTTTTAAATCTTCAATAGAATTATGACGTTTATGTAAACAAATCTCCATAAAAATTAATAACGCAAGGAAGCGTTTGAATTAAGCAATCGAATTTTAAAAGAATATTGAAATTATAAGTTAATTTACATTGTGACGAACATAAATTGAAATTGCTTTGAAAGGAGAGTAGGAAGTAAATTACTTGCTGCAGAGAAACATTTATATTAACTAGTTAGGTATCCCTAATGGACACTAACACGAGAGAGAGAGAGAGAGAGAGAGAGGGTCAGGATGAAATTCATGGATGAGAAATAATGCTATTAAGATCACAGAATTTGCGTCACTCTCTAATGCATCTCATTATGAAGTGAAATGTAATTCATGATGTTTATTCAGTCCGTCCAGTATGTTTGACAGTAGAAATGGGCTGAAGTAGATATATGGATTGTAGCCAATATATATTATATATCTATATATATATATATATATATATATATATATATATATATATATATATATATATATATATATATATATATATATATATATATATATTTATATGTATTGAAATTTGATTAGGGTACTATATAGTATATGTTTTTGTTTATTTCAATACATTTTCTAAATCCATATACATATATATATATATATATATATATATATATATATATATATATATATATATATATATTTGTATAAATGTATGTATAAATATAGATTTAGCAATTGTAGTGAAATAAACAAAACATATACTATATAGTGGCCCAATTACATTAAAAATGAAATTCTTCCATTTCCATACAAAGACTCTTTTGGAGATTCAAAATAAACCTATGAGAAACTTAGTTTTCAACATTCGACTAATTCAGCGAACAATATTAAGTACTTATAAATGATAGTCAAACCAAACGAGCTATTGCTAAGAAATATCACATTTCCAGCCAGTCCCCAGATTCTACTCCTTTTTTTATATTCAGTCGAACATTTCCCCTTAAAAAAGAATAAAAAAAGAAAAAACCAATAAATATGAAGGGAGAGATTGATTCATCCTCTGTTAAAATCCACTGGTTCCTGGGGCCACTCACCATTGTATGTTGGCAAAAGTGAGGGAAAAGTGTTCGAAGTACTTTTTTTTTTTTTTTTTTTTTTTTTTTTTTTAGGGAGGACCTGGGTGTTCTCTTTCCCTGATACATTACGTCATAATAACTGAAGATGGTCACTTTTTCATGTTTCCTTTTCGTTTCTCTCTCTGGCAACAGAACTGACACAATTTCTCCTCTATCGGTAACACCTGCTTCTTTCTGAAGTGTTTGCTGTGTAATTTCACGCCATTTACTTTGTTATCTTCTGTTTTTGAACTTCTCTTCAATTTGTTCTGTTTTTACTTCTCTTGTTTTATAAATATCGATATGTTTATTTTACATTTAAAGCATAGTAAAAACTGAATTTTTTTTATTTCTGTAATACTTTTAGATATATTCCCTTATTCCAGTATTTCAAAAGTCAGTTTGGCTTATGAATATTTTTTTTATTATTTCCCCTAAATTGACAATTGGTTAGGGAGTTTTGAATCCACTGAAAAACTAAAGCGAACTCATAATTACAAGTTATGGTCTTTTACAGACTTGATTTTATTTATTATTATTCTATCATAAAGTACCTTTGTATAGTGTGTGTTAATTCATTTAATACTTATTTATTTATTTATAACTTTATTTTGCTTCACGGGTCAAGGTTCTTGATATATATAATACTCTTAGCTCAAATGAATTTTGCAATTATCAATTTACTTTTAACTCTGAAATATTAGCAATAAATATATATATATATATATATATATATATATATATATATATATAATATATATATATATATATATATATTGGGAGCTTATACAAAACTTGAATTGAAGGTTTGTCCAAAAACACTGAAGTGATGATAAAAAAATTCATTTAATTTCAAATGAGAAACATTTTTAATCTGTCCTCCTGTTTATCTCCTCTTATTTCATTTCTCACGAAAAAATTAATTTCATTACAATCAGAAACGTTTTTAATCTTTACTTCTGTTTATCTCCTCTTATTTCATTTTCCACGAAAAACTTAATTTCATTACAATCAGAAAAATGTTTAATCTTTGCTTCTGTTTATCTCCTCTTATTTCTTTTCCTACGAGAACTCTTACTTTTTCCTTCTCCACCTCCCACCATCAGAGAAATTACTGTCCATGCGCTCACAATTATTCCTTTTTTATGCCGCGCTGTTGTACATAACGAGAGACCATCTCTCCTTTTATTGCGATTGGACACGGCACTTGCAGGCAGAAATCGATATTGAAAGACAATAAAGTGCCACATATCATCGGTGTATTGGAAATACTGCCGTAAAATGTATGCATACACAAGAACGCATTATTAATTTTGCGTTCGGGCTGTTTCTGAGTAAAATTGGTAGTTTTCTTGAGTATTGGCGGATATTATATTTTTACACTGTATTATTACTTGCGTTTCTTTTTGCCATCGTTCCGCTATTTTTTCTATTGCTTCAACTAATATTCATCGGTCTCTTTGTGGT
>NC_087208.1:51083822-51093822 GCF_015104395.2 Macrobrachium nipponense | reverse complement strand
GTTCTTTTTCTGCTTCAAAGACGTCTGCAGCAGTTCATGCGATCTAACGTGGTATACAAATTTACGTGCCGGGATGTACCAGAATTTTACGTTGGATCGATTAAGAGGCTGCTGTAGATGAGATACTGCAGTCACATGGGCCTTAGTTGTAGGACCGGTCAAAACACTCAAACATAAAAAACCACGCAATCAATTGCAAGAAAGAGGTGAAGAAACAACACTTCTCTATTTTAGGCTCGTTTAAAGACTGATTTACATAACCACTCTAGAGTCATTATATATTAAAACGTGTTGTTCCCTCGTTGAATAGTGGAGTCTCATCTTGTCTGCTTTATCTGGCATAGTCAACGTTTTAACTTCTTGCCAAGTCTACTAGAGATTCAGGGCCCTCTGTAAACACGGGTTTTTTTCGCAATAACTTTATCTATGCATTTCATAAATATAACAGCTTATTCAGAATACATATATCAACACATAAATTTTGAGTGTATTCTGCACTACGTAGGTTGAATAAATTTATTTGGTACTTATAATGTAAAAGTGACCTTTTTTTGAAGACGGGCCAACTTACTCAGAGAAAAGGTTTCGAACGCACTCGTTACGTAACTTATGACAGCATTTCTTCCCTCTTTCTCGATGGATGATTGGCTATACGTAACGAAGGCTAAACCTCTGGCAACAATGACATACAATTTAAATACAAGCAAAACAGTACACCTTTATGAACTCTGAACCTCTCCAACGATAATTGTCATAAATAAAGAACAAACCAACAAAATATGTTAATAAATACAAAAACACTTCGATTATTAGTCTAACTCCCAAAATAAGTTTCCAAAGAAATTACAGTCTACTTTATAGGTCACAATCAGATTGACAAGATGTAGGGAATAGTTGGTAATTATCAAAAACATAGTATACAAGCTTGATTTGATAACTGCTATATCCAATGTCAAGCAATTTTTATTTATTGGCTATCTACCTATTTACTGAAAAAAAAAATAGCCGTACCGTATATTGGCTTTAAACCTTCACCAATATTATCGTCAGAATGGTGACTTCATGAGGCTCCACCCACATTCGCCTCGTTATAATTCAGGATAACACTGAAGGCTACCATGGCATTGTTGGATTAGAAAATTTAACTTCTGGCTATAAAATCTAATTTCTCGAGTATTTGTAAGAAGTGCTAATAAAAAAAAAAGATCCTCAAGGATCCCAGCAGTTGGCCTAAACGTTTAATTCATACAGTAGTATTACTACGCTAGCACTGTTACCCCACCCACATCTATGTATCGTTCCGCCATTCATAAAAATCTTTGGGTTTCAGAGCCGATGGAATTTCTGTCTGGTGGATGGGCGGGGCAACATTTAGTCAAAAGGTGTTTGTTTACCTTGCTTACGTAATGAATGTTTTGCGACTCTTGGCTCGTAGTCATTGGCCATGGCGTCGGCTAGATCATTTTTACTCTATAAAAATTAAAACTATCGGGTTTAGGTTATTGATAATGCTGACAAAATTTGTGTGTGGTTGTAAAATATACTATGTCAACTTTCTTCAGCTACATCCGATGCTTTGACAAGGAGCAAAGTCCAAAAAAACCGTGTTACCAGAGACCCTGAATCTCATATAGTCATTCTACCTCCTTCCTTCTCAACTAACGGTTGGCTGCGCCTTGGTATTTGGTCTTTATTTGTAATTTTACCTTTAATATTACTTGTCAAATTTTTAGTCCTTTATGTCAATTTTAAGTTAAAGTTTTAGTCTTGTATTTTTTTAGTAGTTTTTACTATATTAAGAATCCTGCTCTTATTGAATGTTAATATGTATGTGTTTTTTTATCTCAACAGACTGAAGATGGACATTGTATGTGCGAAACGTCTCCAATAAATGTTTCTTTTGACATGGTTGTCTGCGATTTCCTGAATGGATATATATATATATATATATATATATATATATATATATATATATATATATATATATATATATATATATATATATATACTATATATATCTCTATATATATATTATATAGATATATATATATATATATATATATATTATATATATATATATATATATATATATATATATATATATATTATATATATATATAATATAACTATATATCTCTATATATATTTATATATATATATATATATATATATATATATATATATATATATATATATATATATATATATATATGAATACTTATCACATCACCGTGATTCATATAAATCATTCGAGCTACAAATGTCCTTTAATATCTAATTCGCTCTACCTCGGAATTGATATATTTTCATATATGTACCAAGGGGGAATTTTTAGTTGATAATAATTTCGTCCCCCCATGGGATCGAACCACCGTCAGTGGAAGGGAAATGAAATCAGAAAACGGACAGTGACGCTAGCCGACTCGGTAGCGTCACTGTCCGTTTCTGATTTCGTTTCCCGTCCACTGGACGGTGGTGGCGATCCCATGGGGGGACGAAATATTATCACTAAAAAATTCCCCTCGGTACATATATGAAAATATATCAGCCTTCCGAAGTTAGAGAGCGATTTAGATATTAAAGGACATTTGTAGCTCGAATGATATATATATCTATATATATATATATATATATATATATATATATATATATATATATATATATATCTATATAGATATATATATATATATATATATATATATATATATATATATATATATATATATATATATATATATATATATATATAATGAGTGTGCCTTTTATGTGCGGAGTGAAAGAAAAATAAAATTAAACTTATATATGTATACCTATGCAGGACTGAAAACCCATAAATTTCCTATTTTGTATATTTATGTACAAATACCACATAATCATTATAATGAGAAAACGAACCATTTAACCTTTAAGTACAAATCCGTCAGGTGGATATCGCAATAGACCCGGTTATTATTTTCGCCTATATGTTATTCAACCCATATTTCTCAAATATCATCTTCCTTTGATGACTGGGAGTCATCATATTCAGATTTCGGAATAATTCCTAATGAAAGATCAAAGGAAATGATGATGGATTTCAAAGCATTGTTTTGACAGATATGGGGTCATCAGGTATTTGTATTAGAGATTTTTTTTTTCATGATTATAGATCGTTACACAATATTTTTCATTCTATGACCAGGAAACCCTTGCCTGTTTCATAATCAGGAGGAGAGAGAGAGAGAGAGAGAGAGAGAGAGAGAGAGAAGAGTAGGAGAGAGAGAGAGAGAGAGAGAAATTTGTCAAAACCTATGCAGCCCATGGTGTTTAAGGAGAGAGAGAGAGAGAGAGAGAGAGAGAGAGAGAGAGAGAGAGAGAGAGAGGCGACGAGAGCAGATTATGATGACGAGAGATTTGTCAAAATCTATGCATTCCATGGGGTTGAAGAGAGAGAGAGAAACAGAGAGAGAGAGACTTGTCAAAATCTCTGTAGCTCTTGGTTTTGAAAGTCTGTGTGTGTGTGTGTGTGTGTGAAAGAGAGAGAGAGAGAGAGAGAGGAGAGAGAGAGAGAGAGACGAGAGAGAGAGAGAGAGAGGTCATGAAATGGATCTTAGGCAAAAGAAAAATAGTAGTTTCAAAATCAAAACCCAAACTGTTACTATAAACAGTAATGAATATCACAAAATATATTTTTATTTCAATTGAAAAATGCTTAGCACATAAATTCTGTTACGATTTTGTGAATAATGACATATATGAAAATGTATTTGATATGGGATGTGACCCAAAAAGCCATTGGTTTGGTTTTACTATAAAAATTATGGCTCGAAGCTATAGAGCCATGAAACATTGAAGTAATATCATATCATTTATATTTGATCAATATTAAGAATTAAGTCTAACGTACAATCTGTACGTCTATTGCTTCTGAAATTATTTGAATTTTTTTGTATGAATTCGGAACATTGAAGTATCATTTTTTAACTTTTTAAAACAATATTTAAATAAGATCTCAGGTATGATTTGTACGTTAATTTTTTAGTACAATATTTAAAAATGTATTGATTTAATTTGTCAATGGAAATTATTCCGCAATCTAAGATATGATCCGCATTTGCATTTTTAACGGGCGATTCCTTCTTTACCTTTTTATACCTCACCAAGCACCCTACACATCCTTGAGCTTGCAGGAATAAATCCTGGAAAGATAATGAGAGACCTTCCAATCATTCTTTGGTTAAAGTTAGTTCCAGGGAGGACCTTATTTTGATTATAGTAAGTCTGAACATTTTAAACTTGAAAATATCTTGTAGATAATTCCTTCATCCCCTTCATGAGATGCTACAAGAGATCCTTCACTCCCTTTGGCAGAGATGGCTGGATCAGCGGATAATGAGCAATTTCTAGAAGGTCCTTACTTTTTTAAAACTTCCAAATATCCTGCAGATAATTCCTTCTTTTCGTCTTCATCCCTTCACCAGATATCCTTCAACTTCTTTGGTTCATCTAATCACAAGGAATCCTTCGATTAGTTGCAGAAGGATCCTTTTAACAAATACAGTAAGCCGGAATTCTTTTAAAACTTGATGAATATCCTGCAGATAATCCCTTCTTTCTCCTCTCATCACATGTCCTATACTTCTTTTTGAGCAAATAGGATTAGTTTCTGAAAGGCTAATGGGAGTCCTTTCGTTCATTCTTAAAAAGTTAGCTCCTGAAAGATCCCAGGTAGAAATACAGTAAGTCTGAAATCTTTTTATAATTAGGAATATCTTTTTGATAAACCCATCTTTATCTCTTCACCAGATATCCCACACTTCCTTGAGCACGTAGGAATGGTTCCTGAGAGGATAATGGGAGTCCTTCCAGCGAAGAGGGATTTCCAGGCAAGTGGTGTTCCAAGGACTGTAATAACCAGGCAAGTCTGGGTGGGTTAGGGACTGTGGTTGTTAGTGACTATAATTTCATCTTGTAGGAAGCACGTAACAATGGGAAGAGAGGGACGAAGGGAGGCATTAATGAAGGAAATACAGGAGGGAGGGATTAGGGGTGTTCACTGAGGCGGATGTCCCAGGATAAGGTCTGGGGATCCCATACTGTAATCACTAATCATCAATCTATTCACCACTACCATTATTACCCAGTTACTCTAATTCATGCTGCAGGTATTGGCAACACACACATATGCACCACTGACTATATATATATACATATATATATATATATATATATATATATATATATATATATATATTATATATATATATATATAGTTATATGTGTATTTATATAACACATAGTGTATATACATAGAACATTACATATATATACGTACATACACCACTAATCAATCCAAGGCTGCTTCAGCATAACAAATAAATCAGCTCCAGTTCCTGTGAGTGAGATATTGTTTCTTGCAGGATAACATCCATCTTCCCAGGTAATCCGAGATGTGATAGATGCCTCCGTAATATAAACGACCCACAAGGTCGTTTCACCATTGCCTTACCGAGTGAATCTCGCCCTTACGGCACAAACTCTTTATAGTGGGTTCTGCCTGCTATCCACAATATTTAGAAATACATGGGTTAGATATGAAAGTCTTAATAGATGTTGATATCTGTGTAGTATGATTGATATTTATGAAATTTCAAAGCCTGTGTGTAATTTTTTAATTGTTTATTTTTTCAACTATGTTTGGCGTATTTAACAGTTTAAATATATATATATATATATATATATATATATATATATATATATATATATATATATATATATATATATATATATATATATATATATGTATGTATATATATATATATTTAGAAATACATGGGTTAGATATAATGAAAGTCTTAATAGATGTGATATCTGTGTAGTATGATTGATATTTATGAAATTTCAAAGCCTGTTTGTAATTTTTTTTAATTGTTTATTTTTAACTATGTTTGGCGTATTTTAACAGTTTAAATATATATATATATATATATATATATATATATATATATATATATATATATGTATATATATATTATTTAGAAAATACATGGGTTAGATATAATGAAAGTCTTAATAGATGTGATATCTGTGTAGTATGATTGATATTTATGAAATTTCAAAGCCTGTTTGTAATTTTTTAATTGTTTATTTTTTCAACTATGTTTGGCGTATTTAACAGTTTAAATATATATATATATATATATATATATATATATATATATATATATATATATATATATGTATAGTATTATATATATATATATATATATATATATATATATATATATATATATATATATATATATATATATATGTATACATATATAATCTATATATATATATATATATATATATCTATATATATATATATATATATATATATATATATATATATATATATATATATGCTATATATATATATATATATATATATATATATATATATATATATATATATATATATATATATATATATATATATATGTATGTAATATAAATAATATTATATATATTACTTTTTACAATAAGATATTTGAAAAATAAAGTTACACAATACTCAACTATAATATTGTCTTTGACAAATAGTGTAGTATTTTTGCAATACAGGATAAATATTCAAAGTAATAAAAGAAGCAGTAATTTCCTTTCGAGAACTAAAATCACTGATATTTAAACCATGTTCGATTTTTATTCTACTTGAATATCTAATAAAAAGTAACTAAATTCCATTTCTCTTTTAAAATTGAAGTCACTCGTTTGGAAAAATGAAAAATGATGAGGCAGTCTTATTCACCTAATAATCTCTTTCAAGGACTTTATACCATTCGTCCAAGTTTCTACTCGCAGCTAAAAGTATTAGTAACAAGAATTAAAGATTTCCAAGGAGATTTACCATTTCCAGTATCATTTTCTGTAGAGAATATCTTCCAGCGGTGTGAGGATCTATTTTTTTTTTATTTAAGATTTACTCTAAAAGAATTATATCAACGTAGAATATAATTTTTTTTCGTTTATATTTTCCTCATACGATTTTTCCTACGAGGAAGCGACAGACAATTTAGGATATGAGAGAGAGAGAGAGAGAGAGAGAGAGAGAGAGAGAGAGAGAGAGAGAGAGAGAGAGTTACAAGGATTAATATGTCTCAAAGACTTGTTAGTCCATCCGAGGAGACATCGTGTGCTCACGATGAGAGAGAGAGAGAGAGAGAGAGAGAGAGAGGTATGCTCATGTAGCAAGCTGAGATCTGGGAGAGACAGAGAGAGACAGAGAGAGAGAGAAAAGAAAGAGAGAGAGTTATGCTCATGTAGCAGCTGAGATCTGGAAGAGAGAGAGAGAGAGAGAGAGAGAGAGAGAGAGAGAGAGAGATACAAAAAATGCCATATGCTTTAATCCTCCGAAGAAAAGTAAGAGCATGAAAATCCACATAACTAAACGTAAATCAGAAAAATTAAAAAAAAATCTTAATCATTCCTCGAAACAAATAAACCTCTTCATTCAGCTACCTCACGCCGTCACAATTGGGCGCCAAACTACCCAATCGAGTGTCTAAATATTTCTCCATGGCGTTGACAGGTTTTGAACGGGTCGTAACGCGGACCTCAAAAAGAACTATTATCGCCTACAAATTGATTCTCCCTCTCGCCATTAAGCCCCTGTTAATACCTAAAGTGTTTTCTCGCGAAATGCCCATTTGCATTTATATTAGGACCGAGCAACAGGAGACGATCGAGCGGTATTTCTGCTGTAGTGGTGAGACCGTATGCGAGTGAGTGAGTTTATTGTGTGGGCTTTGAATTTTAAATAATATATAGTTATGTACAGGGTGTTCATAAAGTCCCAGTATCAACCTGCGCAATAAATACTTGTAATGGTACTGGGACTTTACGGACACCCTGTATATATATATATATATATATATATATATATATATATATATATATATATATATAGATATATATATATATATATATCTAATATATATATATATATTACAGGGTGTCCGTAAAGTCCCAGTACCATACAAGTATTTATTGCGCAGGTTGATACTGGGACTTTATGAACACCCTGTACATAACTATATATTATTTAAAATTCAATAACTATATAAAATAAATATATATATATATATATAGATATATATATATATATATATATCATACTATAAATATACACACATACATACCTTACAGACCTTACATCTTGTTCGGGTTGCCCAGGTTCCTCACAGTGGAGCACCTCTAATGTCTACCAGAGAGTTGCCAGTGCATCTTCCGGTATATTTTGCATCTTCCAATCTTGGCTGGTCTGGGATACAGGGTGTCCATAAAGTCCCAGTACATTAAGAGTATTTATTGCGCAGAATGGTACTGTGGTGATTTGTTCTCGTTCACCAAATCTCGCGTTCCGAAAAATATATGGATTATTGGTAACTTGGAATATATAAATAAACAAAATAAATGCATAAATAAATTACTTTTTTATTTCGGTCTCAGTTCTTGTCCGAGTAATCAAAGGCAGGTAACATTACAAATAAACGATATATTTTAATGATACTTATTCATATTCCATATACCAACATCAAGAGGCCAATACTCCATAAGTATTGTATCTTATGTGAGAGTGCAAGCAGTCGATAAATAAATAAATAAATAAATAAATAAATAAATACATATATATATATATATATATATATATATATATATATATATATATATATATATATATATATATATATATATATATATATATATATAATTAAGTGATTCTCAAAGCATGTACATTTCATTTCGACTTCTATAACGCTCAACGATATATATATCGTGATCTTGTATCGCAGGGCTGGTGATGTTTTTGATTATTAAAAAAAAAAAAAAAAAAATATCAGTGATTTACTTATTTTTTTATTTATTTGATATTTCTATTTGTTTTTTTATATTTGTTACAAGTTTTCGTCAATCCTTTTTTCCGCAAAATGTATTTTATGACAGAATTAACATTGTTTTATCTTTTAGGTTTCCAGTTCTGGCCTAAAGTACGTACATGCAATTTTTTTATATCAAAATAAATCGATGCAGCACGGTTATGGTTAAGTTTTTATTAAACTCTAACCCACATTTTTCAATTTGTTTGCTTTCAAATAAAAAAAAAATCGTGATTTTTTAAAGAAAAAAAAAATGATTTTAATAACTTTATTGAATTAGTTTGGTTTAATGATTGCCAGCCCTGTTGTATCGTGACCTTAAAACAAACATTGTACCTTTACGTCACCGGAGAATTTCTACGCACCCGGAGACCTGTCATCTAAAGCTTTTACTGATGACTTCATTCGCCAACTGACGTGAATTACAACCGAATATTTCGTTGTATCGCAATACTAATGAAGTCTAACTGTAGGTCTGGAATTGTTGCTCGCGTGATGGACTGGCGTCAGTTGCTGTGTCGTGACCTGACATCGTAAGGTTATATTATTGTCACAAATCTCTGACGCAGTGTTGGAAAACACGGTTTTATATCTCTGGGATCAGCTTCCTTGATAGGAAGTGGGTATTTTATTATATTCAATTACTCGAATTCTATTAGGGGTAAGACAAACGGAATATATTTCGTGGTGATTTGTTTGTTCAAGAAAGTTTAGACCTGCTCGTGTTGAAATTTGACTGCATGACAATAAAGAATTATACGTTATACCTGCCATAATTTGCGAATGATTTGCTTAGCTGTTTTCAATGTATTAATTCTATTACTCGAATGTTTTTCGTCCCAAAGGCTTATGAAAATATATCTTTTGCAGATTCGTTTGCTTGTGAATGTTCTCGGTGCAAGAATTATACAGAAAGCAAATATCTGTCATTTTTCACGAAGGATTTGCTGAGCTCCCAAAATGTTTCCAACAATGCAACGTTTTCTACGAATAGATTCCATTTTCTATTAAATTTCCTCAACATGCAAAAATTCCGTTTTTTGCGCAGTTCCGCATCTTTCCTCCTGCTTTTCTTTTATGACCCGTATTCCAAGCTTCTT
>NC_087208.1:51070211-51072711 GCF_015104395.2 Macrobrachium nipponense | reverse complement strand
GCTAATAGTGTTTGGGTATTTGAAACCTATTTTAGTATCTTTCTGGCTACTGTTAACATAGTTACATAATTTTTCGAGGTTGGGATTAAATGGGAGGGGTAAGAATCTGTTGGGTTCTTCCTTGGAGTTGTTAACAGGACGATAAAATGCTTTCCTAGCTCGTGAAATGGCTTTGTCAATAAAATGATCGGGGTATCTTAGTCCTCTGAAGGTTGATCGCATGTGCTGAATTTCTCCATCGACAAACTCCGGGTCATATATTTTAAACACGTAGGGCAAAGTTCATTACTACATTGCTCTTAATGTTATTGGCATGGAATGAATAAAAATGTATGTAAGTTTCTGAGTTGGTTGTTTTGAGATACACAGAAAACTTAAATTTATGATTATTGTGATTTCTAATGACTAGTACGTCCAAAAAAGGTAGCTAGTAATCTATTTCTCTCTCTATTGTGAATTTTATGGAAGGGAGAATACTGTTGGCTATTTCTAATAATCTGTTTAAGTTCTGATCGTTTCTTCGGATGACAACGAATATGTCGTCTACATACCTAACCCAGAGCAATGGTTTTATTGTATCATCACACCTTTTTTAAGATTTCCCTTTCAACAAACTCCATACATAGATTTGCAAGTACGGGAGACAAGGGGGAACCCATAGCTACACCTTCCTTTTGGGTAAATCCTTGGTTATTGAATTGGAACACTGTTGAGGTTACACATAATTTAATAAGTGCAAAGAATTTTAAAAACATAATTTTTAAAAATAACAATGTCCAAACAAGAAGACTAGTGGAAGGCGCCGCCATAAACTTAGGAGAAGCTTTTTACGGTAACAAGTCGTTCGTTGGGGAAGAAACATTAGCATTCTTAAAAACATTGGCATTCTTAAAAACTTTGTTGAAAATTTTAATTTTAAGACAAGCTCTGTTTTTCCTCCGCCTGATGCTGTCCCCTCTTCTGCTCTCCTCCCTCAGACAGATTACAGCACGGGGGAGGTGACGTCCACCAATGTGCAACCGCGCCGCCAAGGGAACACCATGCAGCATCACCACAGCCCACAAGACGTTCCAGCAGAGTAGCAAACAGGTAATCAAACATCAACAAAGGAATTACATAGTTGGGCTTTTGAACGCTTCCTTCATTTGCGTTCGTCATTGTGGAAATGCCCTGTTCAGAAGTTTACTTCGACGGATTTTTAAATTCATAATGTTTACTTGACTGAAGATGAACCTAGTACAAGGTTCAAAAGCTTTTATTATTAAAGACTTTATACTTCACATGAGATATTATTGTGGACCTGCAATCAATGTTATCATTTTCGACACTGAAAATTATGCCCATTATTATTATTACTAATATTATTATCAGAGAAAAATTCCACAATTATGCATAATACATATACGTAAAAATAAAACTATCTTTAAATATATGTACATATATACATATACATAACTGGATTTGTTTCTCCATTTTAAGTCTAACGGACTATTATTATTATTATTATTATTATTATTATTATTATTATTATTATTATTATTATTATTATTATTATTATTTATTATTAACAAATATAAAATCGGCAAAGGGAACCCATCGGTGAAAATAAAAAATTCCAAATTAAATATGTATTAATAATAATTAATTTTATAAATGTGGATTATTATTATTGTTATTATTATTATTTAGAAGATGAAGCCTTTTCATACGGCCCACAGGGGCCACTGCCTTGAAATTCAAGCTTCCAAAGAAATGTCATTCATTTTAAAGAAGTATTGGACGGTATTAGTAAATATAGAAAGAAGGGATCAATTATTAAAAAAATTTTTAATATAACAAAACAAAGGAGATCAGTTACTTAAAAAAAAATTAAAAAATATAACACATAAATCGATAAGAATATAAGTAAATTATTAGAATACAAGGACAATTGTTTTAGAGGAGTAATGCACAGTAAACGTAGACAGAAGAGATCAGTTATTTAAAAAAAGAAAAAAAATTATAACACATAAATCGACAAAAATATAAGTAAATTATTACAGTACAAGGACAATTATTTTAGAGGAGTATTGCATAGTAAATGTGGAAAGAAGAGGTCAGTTATCTTAACAATAGAAAAATATAGCACTTAAATCGATAAAAAATTATTAAATCATTACAATAACAGGGCGATTATTTTAGAGGAGTAATGCATAGTAAGGGTAGAAAGAAGAGGTCAGTTATTAAAAGATTAAAAAAATATAACACAAAATATTAGTAAATTATTACAATACAAGGAAAATTATTTTAGAGGAGTAATGAGTTGTATTTCCGCTTGAACCTTTTAATTTCCATTTGCACAACATCCTCAGGGTGGTTTAATTATCAATTAAAAAGAAACAAATATTCCCTTCTGGCTTTTACTCTAAAGAAAGGTGACAGTTCATCTGCATCTGGCGTCCTTTCCCTTTGCTTTCTAATTGAAAGTAAACTTTTTTTTTTCATCCAATGTCGTTTCGGG
>NC_087208.1:51057711-51062711 GCF_015104395.2 Macrobrachium nipponense | reverse complement strand
AAATATCTAGAAGTGTTCGTGAACTGTCGGTGATAAGATTAGTGTGAATATAGTAGTATAATGCGTCTATTAAGTTAGTTTATCAAGTGAAGTACTGTAATCAGATCAAGATGGCAGTAAGTTCCAACTTTGGAAAAAAATGGCGAAATTTAGCATGTTTAGCAGATTCGCAATACAATGAGGTAGCAGGAAGGGAGCTGGCATTTCTCATCTATGAGATCAACAACAGCCCTAACCAAAAAGATACAAAAGCATTCATAGATATATTAGAAGGATATGATCCTTCAAACTGAAACAAATCAACAGAAAACATCTTGAAAATAATTGAAGAAGTTCCAAATAAAATCCGAGTGGTCAAGAGACTCAAAAAGAAAATATACATAAATCAACATATTCCGACAAAAAAAATGAATAAGGTGAACATTGTGAATATCCTAATTGATGCAATAGGAAAAAGAATACCAAAAGCATGCAAACTGTGTAAGGTGTGGTATAGCATTGTTAATCCCCAAAACCTGATCAGAAAATGTTCTGCATGCAACATTCCGACGCATCCTCAATGAGCTGAAGTAATGCAAGATATGAGAAAGGATACCAGAATATTTTGCTCAACATGTCTATCATGGATAGACAATGTTATTAAATCAAGACTGAATGTACAAATAGTTGTTGGATGAAGAAGAAAAGGAAGAGGAAGAAGAAGAGGAAAACAGAAGAGTAAGTAAAAAAAAAAAACTGAAATGACAGAAAAAAAATATGGGAAAGGGAAACAAAGAATAAGATAAAAGTATGGATGGCAGAGATACTCATTGATACTACAATATGAGTCAATCAAGCAGCATAGCATGAAGAAATAAATTACGACATGACAACACCAAAAGAAAATCCCAAAGAGACTCTACCCAGATCTGCACACTGATGGGAAAGAGGAAAAAATAGACAAGAAAGACAAAGTCTGCAAGCTTTTGAAAAGAGGGAATTGCAGATTCGGAGAAAGATGTTACTACAAACATCCCAAGGTATGTCACAACTATGTAATCTATGGTAAATGTGCATACCTAGATGGCTATGTGGATGATTGCAGAGATCTACATCCAAAAATATGCAAAAACCTAAAAGAAGGAAAAGGATGTAAGTTTGACAAAAAAAGTAAATATATGCACCCTATAGCCATGAATCAAAATCAAATAAATTATCAATCAAGCAATAAAATCCAAATAACAATAGAAGAAAACAAATTAAGAGAGGAACAAAGAATATCAGGTGAAGGAAAAAAAAAAAAAAACAGCAAGCCATCACTGCAATATGAAGTGTCAGAAAAAATTTCCAAGCATCAGCTCCAAGATAAAGCACAAGAGATAAGAACTGTATTTTTTGATGCAAGAGATATTGCAGATACGGAGAAAATGCAGATTCAGACACAAAATGAATAATTATGATGAAGGAAGATGAATATTATGGAAAAGTTGGTTTTTTTGGTTTTTTTAATGTCAGAATTTCTGGAAATGAAGAAAAGAACAACATACCAGAACAGGAAAGAGACATGGATAAATCCTTATTATTACACCCATAATAAATGAAGGAGAAAACACGCAAACCATCATAGTGATGAAGGCGCAGGGTTTAGTTACGAGTAACTCAAAAAGAAAAATAGAGTACTTAGAAGAACTAACCCAAATTGAAAAGAAAAATAGAATAAGAATAGTAAAACCTGGTATTCCCAGAGACGGGAATGGCGATCAAATAAAAGGGATCCAAATTATAGATCGATAGATATAGGAATAAGGGGGTGAAACCTGGTATTCCCAAGAGACGGGAAAATGGGTGGCGATGCAATAAAAAAAAGTAAATCCTTATTAGCCAGGAATGATAAAATAGGAATCAGTAACCTCATATAGGGTGAGACAAAAAACAAATGGAATATGCGCTATAGTAACCTTTCAGAATGTGAACTAATGCAAGGTTAAGAAATGAATCTGAAAAAATTATAAACATAGGAAATATATAGACCTCCTAATACTAAAGAGTTTGACTTAATAATAGGTAAATTGGATGATATATGTAGAAATCACAAGGACTGAACTATTCTCCTATCCGACACTTTAACTTTCCCTTTTGTAGACTGGAAAGAACGAATAGGAGATTGTGGTTGTATTTATACATATAAAAAAGAGAGTAATAGTAGTGCATAAGATAAGAGGCAATACGAAAAGCTATTAGATATGCTACTAGAATATACACATTCAACAAATAAATCACCTGCCAACAAGAAGGAAAATACTTTAGACCTAGTATTTGTGAACGAGGTGAATTATGTTAAAGAAATAATAGTTTATAAAGCGAGTATTTCAGACCATAATGTCATAGAATTAACAGTCCATTCCAAAGCAAGTGAAAACAGAGATAAGCAGAAAATGAAAAAAAGTGGGAAGGATATTGAAAATATAACTTCTACAGTTTAAAAAATATAAAATTGTCGGAGAAATAAATGAAGAATTGAAACAAAGATTGGGATACATTTTGTAAGTGATGATTATAAAGGGTAAATACGGAGGATATTATGTAAAATAGAGAAAATATTGGATAAATATATACCGAAGAAGAAAATTAAACATCAGTCATGCATACCAAGAGACAGAGGCTCTTGTTCCAGAGAATCAGAAAGTGGAAAAAAAAGGTCTTGCAAAGAAAAAATGCATGGAAAGTTATAGAACAAAAAAGTATGATAGAAAATGCAGAACAAAAGATTATACAATCAAAAGAAAATGAAAAACGGGACTTGAAAGAAAAAACCCTAGTAAATATCAAGCAAAACACCAAACTATTATACACGTATATAAAAAAATATTAATAAAAGAATAGAAATAGGCCCTCTAAGAATTGAAGGGAGATTAGCAAATGAAAAAAAGGAAATATGCAACATATTGGCAGAACGATATAAGAGAGAATTCACCCCTAGAATTGAGAATGAAGATAATGATATAGAAGTAAGGGACGAAAATAGTGAATATCTAGCAGACATAGATATTATTGAAGCTGATATTGTGCAGGCTATTAATGAAATAAAAAAATGGAGCTGCTGCAGGGCCTGATAGTGTCCTTGCTATTTTGTTAAAGAAAGTAGTTCATTCTATTGTAAAGCCACTTGCAATATTATTAAGACAAAGTGTAGATACAGGCACGATTTATGATGAGCACAAATTAGCATATATTACCCCTACTTTCAAAAGTGGATCAAGGCTAGAGGCAAGTAATTATATGGCCTGTGAGTCTAACATCACATATTATGAAAGTGTATGAAAAGGTAATGAAGAAATATATGAAACATTTAATAAAAAATCATTTGTTTAATATAGGACAATATGGTTTTGTACCCGGAAAAAGTACACAAACCCAACTGTTAGTCCACCGTGAGAACACATACAAAATTATGAAAAGCGGAAATGAAACAGATGTGGTTTATCTAGACTTTGAAAAAGCTTTTAACAAGGTAGACCATAATATATTAGCGAGGAAAATTAGAAAACAAAATATAGTGGATAAAGTAGGAAGATGGTTAAACAGATTTTTTAACACAACAGAAAACAGGATTAGTTTTATTGCAAACGATGAGAAAATCGGATGAAGCTAAGGTAATATCCGGTGTGCACAAGGTACGGTGTTAGCTGCATTACTGTAGTGAGTTGTTTCGCCGTGACACAAAAATAAGTAGAGAAATTACTTGTGATGAAAATTGGAACGCGCTACAAAGAGACCTTAACAAAGTATATGATTGGGCAGAGGTAAATAGGATGGTATTTAACTCTGATAAATTTGAATCAATAAATTATGGAGACAGAGAAGGAAAGCATATGCTATAGGGGACCTAATAATGAGACAATCACAAATAAGAACAGTTAAAGACCTTGGTGTGAAGATGAATAGGAACATGTTATGTAATGATCAATAGCAAATTCTATTGGCAAAATGTAAAGCAAAAATGGGAATGTTGTTACGGCACTTTTAAAAACAAGAAAGCTGAACACATGATTATGCTTTTATAAAACATATGTTCGTAGTCCACTTGAATATTGCAATATGATATGGTACCCACACTATCAAAAGGATATTACACAAATAGAGAGTGTATACAAAGGTCCCTTACAGCTAGAATAGAAGAAGTTAAGGACCTTGACTACTGGGAAAGACTATAATCCTTAAAATTATTATATAGTCATAAAGAGAAGAGAACCTACATGATAATTCAGGCATGGAAACAGATAGAAGGAATAGCAGAAAACATCATGGAGCTAAAAAATATCAGAAGAGCAAGCAGAGCGTAGATTAATAGTGCCCAAAACTATACCAGGAAAAAAAAAATAACGGAAAGCAAACAGGACATTAATCCACTACGCACCAGCATCGATAATGCAGCGTCTATTCAATGCATTGCCAGCTCATCTCCGGAATATATCTGGAGGTGGAGCGTAGATGTGTTTAAGAATAAGCTCGACAAATATCTAAGCTGCATCCCAGACCATCCAAGATTGGAAGATGGAAAATATACCGGAAGATGTACTAGCAACGTCACTGGTAGACATTAGAGGTGCCTCACCACTGAGGGACCTGGGCAACCTGAACAAGATGTAAGGACTAGACTGTGCAGAACAGTATATATATATAGTATATATATATATATATATATATATATAATATATCATGATATATATATATATATATATATATATAGTATACTATATATATGCACTATATATATATAGTACATATATATATATATATATTGATATATATATATATATATATATATATCTATATATATATATATATATACACATATATATATATGTACTATATATATATAATATAATGATAATATATATATATATATATATATATATATATACTATTATATACACATATATATATATGCTATATATATATATATATATATAATATATATATATATATATATATATATACTATAATATATATATATATAT
>NC_087208.1:51047508-51052211 GCF_015104395.2 Macrobrachium nipponense | reverse complement strand
GTCACGGCTACTTTGATTTCCATCGGCTGCAGGAGTACCTCGTCGGGGGCGTTGTCATCCATAGAGTTGTCATGATCGGTGGTGTTATTGTTGGTGGCAGGTCTTCTCATACTCGTAGGGAGGAGAAATTCTTCCTGCGTCGTATTCAGTGTAGGTTTTATTTGTTGGATGAGGAGAGCCTCCAGCAAGCGCAACCGACGGGCATCAGGGGCCTTCCCGATGATCTTCGTGTTCTTTATGATGACATCCCGGGAGATGGCCTCGTGATGTTTGGTGCGGGCGTAATTCTTTATAGCCCCCTCTTGGGCGTGGCACGAGAGTCTCTTCGACAATCGCATGGTAGTCATACCTACGTAGGCGCCGCTGCATTCGCGGACTGGGCATGTATACTGGTACACTACATGCGTCTGCTTCAGGGGTTCTCGTACCTGTGGAGAGGGGTTATTTTTCATAATAAGATCGCGCGTCCTCCGATTCTTGTAATATATGATTAAGTCGATATTCTTGGTGTCGTCGGTCGGGGGTACATTATCAGAAATAATTTTCTTAATGGAGTCCTCTTCTTCACGGTAATGGGAACTCATGAAGGCTTTGTAGTACAGCTTGATATT
Organism: Macrobrachium nipponense; assembly: GCF_015104395.2. Taxonomy (NCBI): domain Eukaryota; kingdom Metazoa; phylum Arthropoda; class Malacostraca; order Decapoda; family Palaemonidae; genus Macrobrachium; species Macrobrachium nipponense. Next base: position 51,051,600 of record NC_087208.1, on the reverse strand, counting down.
ATCCTGGGGGCGGGGCTGCGGGCTTTCACTACCGTACCATTTCTCCAGGGCTGTGTGGACTTCCTTGCTGATTAATTTATTTGAGTACCCGTTATTAACAAGTACTTAGGAGGCGCGGTCGAGTTCCTGATGAGTGTCCTGCCAGGTCGAGCAGTGGGAGAGGGCCCTCCTGACGAAGGCCCTGACAGTGGTGCTTTTGAATCTGGCGGGGCACTCGCTGTCTCCGTTGAGGCAAAGTCCTAAATTGGTTTTCTTTGTGTAGACTGAAGTACGGAGACCGTCTTCCGTCTTGCTTACAAGGACGTCGAGGAAGGGGAGCCGATCGTCGGAGCTGCGTTCGACTGTGTAATTCAGCACACTACACTGCTGAAATGCTTGACGAAGGGCTTCTACCTCATCCTCGGCGTCGACTTGCACAAAGATGTCGTCAATATAACGTCCATATCTGCGGGGTTGCTGCATCCTGGCGAAGACCCGTTCCTCCACGGTGCCCATATAAAAGTTAGCGAAGAGAACCCCCAGTGGGGAGCCCATCGCCGCGCCGTCCTTTTGGCGGAACATCTGGCCGCTATTCGCAAAATAGAGAAGAATCTCTACAAGTGTAACGCTGCTGAAGTAGCCATTACTTTTAATAAAGTATGCTTGAGAGAGGGTCTGCTTCCTAAGTACAATAATAATAATAATAATAATAATAATAATAATAATAATAATAATAATAATAATAATGATTAATACCAAACCCGTTCAACTTGCAATAAGGAGAGAGAGAGAGAGAGAGAGAGAGAGAGAGAGAGAGAGAGAGAGAGAGAGAGAGAGAGAGAGAGTCTCCCTCAAGTGGGTGAAGTTAGGTAGCTATTTAGTTATGAAAGAGAGAGTAGAGAGAGAGAGAGAGAGAGAGAGAGAGAGAGATCCAATACTTTCACTACTAGAAGCTGCACTTTACGCTTAAAAGACATTTCATTTAAGTCCTCTTGAAGTGAGCTGACTCAGGACACCAACCTCGTTACGCCCAACTAATCCGGAAAGTGGTTTTGGGGGAGGGGGGGAATCAGCTTGAGCAAAGGGTTATGAGCTTAATCTTAAGCTTAGGCAAATGTAGCTGCAACAACAACAGCAGCAGCAGTTTCTTGGGAGTATTTAATGCTGCGAAGTCTCGTTAAGGTCCTGTTCAGGTCGACTTAAGTTCTGTTTTTTATGGTCAGTCTTTGTTTTTTTTTTTTTTTTTTTTTGGGGGGGGCGTAGTATTTTATTTACTCTTGGGAATTCTTTTCAGTGTTATTTCACATTAATAATATATACGAATGGTGGATCAGAGATGCATTGATAAGTATACCTACATATGTGGGCTGTATGTTCATGCATGCATGTTATGTGTGTGTGTGTGTGTGTGTGTATATATATATATATATATATATATATATATATATATATATATATATATATATATATATATATATATATATATATATATATATATATATATATATATATAGATATATATATATAGATTTAGCAGATAAGCAAATCATCATCACAACCGGAATGCCAAATATTTCAGATACATTTCGACAAAGGAAATACCTCGAGGAGGTCCAAATTGCCTCAGGTACAAGGAGGATAGTTTCATTATGGTCGATGGCCCGTGTTTGATCTCGCATCCCAAATGAAGATGACGAGAGATCGTTGAGCAAACAACCAATGAGATTCCGCCGCTCTCTCTCTCTCTCTCTCTCTCTCTCTCTCTCTCTCTCTCTCTCTCAATTTGTCTTTCTTTCACTCTCTTCTCTAAAAACAAGCCCCTTCTCTCTCTCTTTTTTTACGGATCCAGGAGAACCACTCTCTCTCTCTCTCTCTCTCTCTCTCTCTCTCTCTCTCTCTCTTTCCTACCACCCCTTTTTCTCTGTCTCTCTTTTTTCAGGATCCAGGAGAACCTCTCTCTCTCTCTCTCTCTCTCTCTCTCTCTCTCTCTCTCTCTCTCTCTCTCTCTTCTCATCCGCCAATTTATCTTTCTTTCACTCTCTTCTCTACCAAGAACCTCCTTCTTTCTGTCTCTCTTTTTTTCAGGATCCAAGAGAACTTCTCTCGCTCTCTCTCTCTCTCTCTCTCTCTCAATTTATCTTTCTTTCATTCTCTTCTCTGCCAACAACCCTCTTCCCTCTGTCTCTCTTTTTTCAGGATTCAGGAGAACCCCCCCACCCTCTCTCTCTCTCTCTCTCTCTCTCCTCTCTCTCTCTCTCAATTTATCTTTCTTTCACTCTCTTCTCTGCCAACAACCCCCTTCTCTCTTTCTCTCTTCTTTCAGGATTCAGGAGAACCTCTCTCTCCCTAATTTAATTACTTATTTACAATGCTTCTTTACCACCGTTCTTGGTAATTGGAGCGTTTATAAGGGCACAGTAGATGACATATATGTAGCATAATCCACTGTGAGGATGGCTTGGGAAATAGGATACCACGTTTTGTAGATTTCTAAGGACAGTATGTGTTAAAGACACCAGGATTCTAAGGACATTATGTGTTATGGACACCAGGATTCTAAGGGCAATATATGGCAAGGATAAGATGGTCCTAATAGCAGTATGTGATAAGAACAACAGGATTCTAAATGTAGGATGTGTTAAGGACAATCGGATTCTTATGGCGACATATGTCAAGACTACAGGATTCTCATGGAACGATCCGTTAGGGACAACAGAATTCTTAGGGCAGGATTTGTTAAGGAAATTAGGATTCTAAACAAATAATGTGTTATGACAATGTTATTGTAAGGGTAGTATATGTTAAGGACAATATTACCCTAGGGACAGTATGTGTTAAGAATAATAGGATTCTAAGGGCAGTGTGTGTCAAGGACTACAGGATTTTCAGGTTTGGATGCTTTGAAGACAACAGAATTCTAATGGCAGAATGTGTTAAGGAAATTAGGATTCTAAGCTAAGAATGTGTCTAGGACAGTATTTGTTAAGACCAACAGGATTCTATGGGCAGGATTAAAGGCAAGATGCGTGTTAAGGACAATAAGATATTAAGGGCAGGATGTGTGCTAGGAACAATAGGATTCTAAAGGCAGGTTTTGCTAAGACCACTAGTATTCTAAGAACAAGATTAAGGGCGGTATGTGTTAAGGACTTATTTTCTACCTTTTACTCAGAGCCTGCAGGAACTCATTAATTTTTCCCTTCGTTGCTCATCAAGAACAAAGTTATTCTACGGCTTTGAACTTTCTATTTGAGTACCTCATTATCCATTCGCTTTGCAAAGCAAACCATGAATATGGTTATTTATTCAACCCGACTGGCAGTTCTGAATCTCCCTTTCATCTAATGTCAAAAGGGTTATTATGAAGTGTTATGACGTTTATTATTTAATAATATGTGAACTTCCATAACGACCGAAAAAAAATCTATTCAATAATTCCTTGAATTCAAATCGTGCGAATCGAATATGATAATGATGATGGAAATGGGATGGATATTAATGTTCAGGAAAGGGAGATAACTATATATCTATTGAGTAGTGATTTTTCCTGCCTCACATCATCATATTAATTCGAAACTCAACGTTTCCAACGCCAACGCTTTCTTACATTTTCCTAAGGGCAAAATAACTTATGTCCTTACTTTTAAACTAGGATCCTTGGAAGCTCAATCGAACACGCAATGCATTACTACCCTGAAACAATACTCCTTTTAATTTAAATGATTTACCTACAATTATATCTATTTATTTATTCATTCATTAATTTTTATGTTCTAACAACTGATCTCTTCTCTATGTACTTCCTGTTACCATATTCTCAGGAGGATTGAGTTTCAAGTCAATGGTCCCTGTGGGATTGTTCCACATGAATTGGGTTCATGTCAGTGTCCCCTGTGGAATTGCTCTTTATGAATTGAGTTCATGATCTGAATAATAATAATAATAATAATAATAATAATAATAATAATAATAATAATAATAATAATAATAATAGTCGTATCTATTAACTCATAAATCAACACGCCATTGTAATACTGAACGATAAAGGTAAATCCATGATCAGAGTGGGGATATGAATAAAGACTCGTCTGTTTTACATAGATTTCATACGTT
>NC_087208.1:51030008-51042508 GCF_015104395.2 Macrobrachium nipponense | reverse complement strand
TTTTTTTTTTTTTTTTTTTTTTTTTGCCTCCTCTGGAACAGACGAGAATAACCTTGGTTTTCCAAAATCTAGGAAATATGAAGAGAAGTCATCTTGAAGATGATACCTGAGTAGAAAAGAACAGCCGTATTATTAATATTATCATTATTATTACTATTTTTTTTTTTTTGCTTTATCACAGTCCTCCAATTCGACTGGGTGGCATTTATAGTGTGGGGTTCCGGGTTGCATCCTGCCTCCTTAGGAGTCCATCACTCTTCTTACTATGTGCGCCTTTTCTAGGATCACACTCTTCTGCATGGGGCCTGGAGCTACTTCACCCTCTAGTTTTTCCAGATTCTTTTTCAGGGATCTTGGGATCGTGCCTAGTGTTCCTATGATTATGGGTACAATTTCCACTGGCATATCCCATATCCTTCTTATTTCTCTTTCCAGATCTTGATACTTATCCATTTTTTCCCTCTCTTTCTCTTCAACTCTGGTGTCCCATGGTATTGCGACATCAATGAGTGATACTTTCTTCTTGATTTTGTCAATCAACGTCACGTGTAGTCTGTTTGCACGTATCACCCTATCTGTTCTGATACCATAGTCCCAGAGGATCTTTGCCAGATCGTTTTCTATCACTCCTTCAGGTTGGTGCTCGTACCACTTATTACTGCAAGGTAGCTGATGTTTCTTGCACAGGCTCCAGTGGAGGGCTTTTGTTACTGAATCATGCCTCTTTTTGTACTGGCTCTGTGCAAGTGCCGGACATTCGCTTGCTATGTGGTTTATGGTATCATTATTCGTATTGCACTTCCTACATGTGGGAGAGATGTTATTTCCATCTATCGTTCTTTGGATATATCTGGTTCGTAGGGCCTGATCTTGTGCCGCTGTAATCATTCCTTCAGTTTCCTTCTTGAGCTCTCCCCTCTGTAACCATTGCCATGTGTCATCGCTGGCCAGTTCTTTAGTCTGTCTCATGTATTGTCCGTGCATTGGTTTTTTGTGCCAGTCCTCTGCTCTGTTTGTCATTCTCCTGTCTCTGTATATTTCTGGGTCATCGTCTATTTTAATCAGTCCTTCCCATGCACTCTTGAGCCACTCGTCTTCACTGGTTTTCAGATATTGCCCCAGTGCTCTGTTCTCGATGTTGACGCAGTCCTCTATGCTTAGTAGTCCTCTCCCTCCTTCCTTTCGTGTTATGTATAGTCTGTCCGTATTTGCCCTTGGGTGTAGTGCTTTGTGTATTGTCATATGTTTCCTGGTTTTCTGGTCTATGTTGCGGAGTTCTGCCTTCGTCCATTCCACTATTCCTGTGCTGTATCTAATTACTGGAACTGCCCATGCGTTTATGGCTTTTATCATATTTCCGGCATTGAGTTTTGACTTGAGTATCACCTTGAGTCTGCATATATTCTTTCCTGATCGTGTCCTTCATCTCTTGGTGTTTTATATCCCCTCCTTCTATTATTCCCAGGTATTTGTATCCTATCTCATCTATGTGTTTGATGTTGCTCCCATCTGGTAGCTTTATCCCTTCAGTTCTCGTTACTTTGCTTTTTTGTATGTTGACTAAGGCGCATTTTCTATTCCAAACTCCATCCTGATGTCCCCAGATACAATCCTTACTGTCTGGATTAGGGTATCTATTTCCTTGTTGCTCTTACTATACAGCTTGATGTCGTCCATGAACATCAGATGGTTGATTCTGTTGCCTCTTTTCTTGAGTTGGTACCCGGCATCCATCTTCTGTAGTACTTTTGTCATGGGAATCATGGCTACTACGAAGAGTAGTGGGGACAGTGAGTCGCCCTGGAATATCCCTCTCCTGATATTAACCTCTGCTAGTCTTATTCCATAGCTTGTAAGTATTATATTCCAGTTGCACATTGTACTTTTGACGAAGGTGATGGTGTTTTCCTCTGCCCTATATATTTTCAGGCATTCTATTAGCCATGTGTGTGGTATCATGTCGAAGGCTTTCTTGTAGTCTATCCTCATTATTATTATTATTATTATTATTATTATTATTATTATTATTATTATTATTATTATTATTATTATTATTATTTATATTATTATTATATTAGGAAGAAAGCCTTCACTGAGGGGACGTAGCCTTGCATATTATAGCTGTTACAATGGCATTTAATTTATATAGAATCTCCTCAATTCTTTTTGTCTTTCTCATCAGCTGGTATATCAGCTGTTGCTGATATACCAGCTCCGTGCTGATGAGAAAAAGACAATAGAAGAATTGAGAAGATTCTATATAAATTAAATGCCTTTGAAACTGCTATAATATTCAATGCTACTGCCCTCAGAGAAGGCCTCCTTCCTAATGATAATAATAATAATAATAATAATAATAATAATAATAATAATAATAATAATAATAATAATAATAATAATAATAATAATAATAATAATAATAATAACTAAGAGGGGAAGACAACCACCCAGAAATTCCTGAAGCCGAACCAAGTAAGAGACTCTGGGAAAACATATGGAGCAATCCGGTATCACACAACAAACATGCAACATGGCTCCAGGAAGTCAAGGAAGAAGAAACAGGAGAATAAAACAAAGATTCACAGACATCACGACAGACACAGTCAGACACCAACTAAAGAAAATGCCAAACTGGAAAGCCCCAGGTCCCGATGAAGTCCATGGATACTGGCTCAAAACTTCAAGGCCCTACACCCACGAATAGCAGAACAACTCCAGCATTGTATCTCAAATCACCAAGCACCCAAATGGATGACCACAGGAAGAACATCCTTAGTACAAAAAGACAAGAGTAAGGGAAATATAGCCAGTAACTACAGGCCTATCACCTGCCTACCAATAATGTGGAAGTTACTAACAGGTATCATCATGAAAGGCTATACAACTACCTAGAGGGAGACAAAACACCATCCCCCACCCAACCAACAGAAAGGATGCAGAAGGAAGTGTAGGGGCACAAAATACCAGCTCCTGATAGACAAAATGGTTAATGAAGAACAGTAGAGAAGGAAAACCAACCTAAGCATGGCATGGATAGACTATAAGAAAGCCTTCGACATGATACCACACACATGGCTAATAGAATGCCTGAAAATATATGGGGCAGAGGAAAATACCATCAGCTTCCTCAAAAATACAATGCGCAACTGGAATACAATACTTACAAGCTCTGGAATAAGACTAGCAGAGGTTAATATCAGGAGAGGGATCTTCCAGGGCGACTCACTGTCCCCACTACTCTTCGTAGTAGCCATGATTCCCATGACAAAAGTACTACAGAAGATGGATGCCGGGTACCAACTCAAGAAAGAGGCAACAGAAATCAACCATCTGATGTTCATGGACGACATCAAGCTGTATGGTAAGAGCATCAAGGAAATAGATACCCTAATCCAGACTGTAAGGATTGTATCTGGGGATATCAGGATGGAGTTTGGAATAGAAAAATGCGCCTTAGTCAACATACAAAAAGGCAAAGTAACGAGAACTGAAGGGATAAAGCTACCAGATGGGAGCAACATCAAACACATAGATGAGATAGGATACAAATACCTGGGAATAATGGAAGGAGGAGATATAAAACACCAAGAGATGAAGGACACGATCAGGAAAGAATATATGCAGAGACTCAAGGCGATACTCAAGTCAAAACTCAACGCCGGAAATATTGATAAAGCCATAAAACACCATGGGCAGTGCCGAGTAATCAGATACAGCGCAGGAATAGTGGAATGGACGAAGGCAGAACTCCGCAGCATAGATCAGAAAACCAGGAAACATATGACAATACACAAAGCACTACACCCAAGAGCAAATACGGACAGACTATACATAACACGAAAGGAAGGAGGGAGAGGACTACTAAGTATAGAGGACTGCGTCAACATTGAAAACAGAGCACTGGGGCAATATCTGAAAACCAGTGAAGACGAGTGGCTAAAGAGTGCATGGGAAGAAGGACTAATAAAAGCAGACGAAGACCCAGGAATATACAGAGACAGGAGAAAGACAGAAAGAACAGAGGACTGGCACAACAAACCAATGCACGGACAATACATGAGACAGACTAAAGAACTAGCCAGCGATGACAGTTGGCAATGGCTACAGAGGGGAGAGCTAAAGAAGGAAACTGAAGGTATGATAACAGCGGCACAAGATCAGGCCCTAAGAACCAGATATGTTCAAAGTACGATAGACGGAAATAACATCTCTCCCATATGTAGGAAGTGCAATACGAAAAGTGAAACCATAAACCACATAGCAAGTGAATGCCCGGCACTTGCACAGAACCAGTACAAAAAGAGGCATGATTCAGTAGCAAAAGCCCTCCACTGGAGCCTATGCAAGAAACATCAGCTACCTTGCAGTAATAAGTGGTACGAGCACCAACCTGAAGGAGTGATAGAAAACGATCAGGCAAAGATCCTCTGGGACTATGGTATCAGAACGGATAGGGTGATACGTGCAAACAGACCAGACGTGACGTTGATTGACAAAGTCAAGAAGAAAGTATCACTCATTGATGTCGCAATACCATGGGACACCAGAGTTGAAGAGAAAGAGAGGGAAAAATTGGATAAGTATCAAGATCTGAAAATAGAAATAAGAAGGATATGGGATATGCCAGTGGAAATCGTACCCATAATCATAGGAGCACTAGGCACGATCCCAAGATCCCTGAAAAGGAATCTAGAAAAACTAGAGGGTGAAGTAGCTCCAGGACTCATGCAGAAGAGTGTGATCCTAGAAACGGCACACATAGTAAGAGAGTGATGGACTCCTAAGGAGCAGGATGCAACCCGGAACCCCACACTATAAATACCACCCAGTCGAATTGGAGGACTGTGATAGAGCAAAAAAAAAAAAAAAAAAAAAAAAAAAAAAAAAAAAAAAAAAAAAAAAAACAAAAAAAAAAAAAAAAAAAAAAAAAAAAAAAAAAAAAAAAAAAAAATAAATAAATAATAATAATAATAATAATAATAATAATAATAATAATAATAATACTATTAGTGTACTTAGGAAGCAGACCCTCTCTCAAGCATACTTTATTAAAAGTAATGGCTACTTCAGCAGCATTATACTTGTAGAGATTCTTCTCTATTTTTCGAATAGCGGCTTTTTCCGTGCTACTTAGACAGGCTAGTAGAGCGCCTATGGAGGTCATGATCAAATACAGTCAAAATTGGTGTATATATTTGAATTTTACAGATACAACTATGATACCATAGTTATCAAAGTTCATTAACGATATATTATATATATATATTATATATATATATATATATATATATATATATATATATATATACGTATATATATGACTGGAAAAAATGTTCTGTAACAACAGAATTACATCTAATAAAAGGAGCCCATAAAAACACCAAAATATAGAGAGAAAAGTACTATACTTCAGGGACTGCTGTCTCTCTCTTCAGCTATATGAATGAGAAAAGTTTACAGAAAAGGTGGTATTTATACCAAGATATCCGTCCACAAGTAAGCCAATTTAGGTTACCCCCGCTGATAATCTTCCTTTAATCTTCTTAAGCGTTGGTTGAATGAAAACCTCGTCGATGACATCTGAAATCCACGCTCCTTTTGAGATGTTCATTACCTGCTTCTCTTTTATTAAGGCCGATTCCATCATTTGACTCTTGTACCGGCAGTTGCTGCTATAAATTACATGTGACAAATTCCAGTTTATTCTATGGTTATGTTCATTTATATGGTTGAAAATAGCCGAGTCCTGTTGTCCATACCTAACTGACCGTTTGTGTTGTCTTAATCTCTGGGGAAGTGATTTACCTGTAAATCCGATGTAAGATTGGTCACAGTCCTGGCATGGGATCTCATAAACCCCAGTGTCCTTGGGAGATGTCTTTTGTTGGACGTTAATCAGGGATTTGGCTAAGGTGTTTGGGTAGGTAAATGCAAAAAGGTTAGATTTCCCAAGTGTGTGGGTTACTCTCTTAATCGTCTCCAGGTGAGGAATTTTTATTTTATTGTTGGGTTTGTCTCTGGTCTTGTCTTTAGGGGGTCGGTAGAAAATTACATTTGCTTTGTGAATTGCTTTCTCAATTATATGGTCAGGATACTTATATATATAATATATATATATATATATATATATATATATATATATATATATATATATATATATATATATATATATATATATATATATATATATATATATATATATATATATATATATATATATATATATATATATATATTTATGTCTCTCTCTCTCTCTCTCTCTCTCTCTCTCTCTCTCTCTCTCTCTCTCTCTCTCTCTTTCTTGAAACAAGCGAGCTTTCGTCAGAAGCTGCCAGACATCCTCGGGCTGGGAAGCTGAGGGTGGACTGATCTTGGAGCGGCGTCCATCCTCGTTTATATTTGGAGTTGACAGCAGGGGGTCTGCCCCATGCTGATCTACTATTGGCTGGTGGCGGTAGGTCTTCGTTTTCATTGGTGGCTTGAACCGGGTCTCAAGCCACTTTCCACGCGTTGATGGTTGCGATACTGTAAGTCCTGCAGCCGCCTTGACCTCCTTAGCGGCGCAGTTATGTCGATGGGCGTTTCGCTACGCTGTGGGAAGTGACGTCCCGTAGTGTAGCGAAACGCCCATCGACATAACCTCGCCGCTAAGGAGGTCAAGGTGGCTGCAGGACTTACAGTATCGCATGCTAAGGTCACACATTCACGTATCAACACACGCACGCCCACGCATGAGCAGAAAATGGTAGTTGGCAACAGCTTACGCCAGTAAACCGTAAATGTAACGTAAAACATACGTAAAATCGTAGACGTACGGTGACGGGTCGTCCGGTCGCTAAGCTCCGCCCACCAGGTCGCCGTAACCAATTCCAGTTTTGAAATGTTCAAAACAAGTCATGGGTGGTCACGCCAAATGTCACCTGACGTAGCTCCAGGCATTGCACGTGGGAGCCACGGTGACTGCTGCGGGGTAAGCGCTAGGGTCACCAGCATCGTTCGCCGTCGTTGTTTTCTTTCCGCGGCAAAGCATGCGGGCCTCCTAATTGCGCTGTAGCCTACGGTGAAACCGATTAACACATTTACAGCCCTGTACGACATGGCAACGCTGTAGCGTGGTATAAAAGGTCAGGTCGGCGCCCTCAGGTCAGCTGTTGTTTCCGTCTCCCGAGACCAGCAGTTTCCTTCAAGCACTTTCCACAACGCCCTTCAAGATGCCGAACCTCCTAAAACGACCAAGGAAGGGACCATCAACGTCACATCTTGCAGGAACTTCTTTCGGCCCGGAAAAGACTCCTACAGCCACTCCTACAACCACTCCTGCAGACATTCAGGACAGGGAAAAAGTCAACTTCCACCTACAGGAGTCGGAGTTGGATGAGATTCTGACTGATGACAGTGACACGGAAACTCTCCATGAAGCTACCCCATTGACGAGGGACAGAACGTTCCCTTGACGGAGGATAGCCAAGACGTCGAAGATATTTATTTCTTCTGAATAGCAGTCTTACAATAATGGTGTAACAAATAATGTAAATATTTGAGAGGAATTCCTTATTACATCTAAAAAATATTATCTTGAATAGATAGAATTCCTATTTATTTCCAAGAATGTTTGATAAGTTATTAGATATTATTCTATATCGTTTAAATATAAATCGCACATAGTCAACAGTTTTATAAGTCTAAGTGTATGTCTGAATGGTAAATTTGTGATGTTCCATTAATTACATATTATATATATTACAGATGGCTACTATCAAAAAGTTACTATAAAACTAAAATAGATTCATTTGTAGGAAAACAACGAAGAGACGAGCTGTTACAATGATTGTTTACGGAACGGCAAGCTCTGTTCACAGGCCCGCCCTTTTGTACCCTGCGGCACCACAACGGTGGGCGTGGTCTTGACGTGAAGTTGACGTACATAGAACATTACAATATCGGCGTTAGTTTCAGGTAGACGTCCGACCTTGCTTTCTTTGCGCGTACATTTGCGGCGCAATTTACGGTACTGATTTTACATCCGTTAGCCTGTGTCCTGTTTACCAGCTTATCAAGGTCATTTTACCGCGATGATACCCACGATCCACATACGTGGGCATACGCCGTCATGATACGTGAATGTGTGACCCCAGCAGCAACCATCAACGCGTGGAAAGTGGCTTGAGACCCGGTTCAAGCCACCAATGAAAACGAAGACCTACCGCCACCAGCCAATAGTAGATCAGCATGGGGCAGACCCCCTGCTGTCAACTCCAAATATAAACGAGGACGGACGCCGCTCCAAGATCAGTCCACCCTCAGCTTCCCAGCCCGAGGATGTCTGGCAGCTCCAGACGAAAGCTCGCTGGCTTCAAGAAAGAGAGAGAGAGAGAGAGAGAGAGAGAGAGAGAGAGAGAGAGAGAGATATCGTTATTGACTTTGATAACTATGGTATCATAGTTTATCTGTAAAATTCAAATATATACACCAATTTTGACTCTGTATTTGATCATGACCTCCATAGGCGCTCTACTAGCCTGTCTAAGTAGCACGGAAAAAGCCGCTATTCGGAAAATAGAGAAGAATCTCTACAAGTGTAATGCTGCTGAAGTAGCCATTACTTTTAATAAAGCAATAATAATAATAATAATAATAATAATAATAATAATAATAATAATAATAATAATTAATAATAATAATAATAATAATAATAATATTATTATTATTATTATTATTATTTTTTTTTTTTTTTTTTTGCTCTATCACATTTCTCCAATTCGACTGGGTGGTATTTATAGTGTGGGGTTCCGGGTTCCATCCTGCCTCCTTATGAGTCCATCACTCTTCTTACTATGTGTGCCGTTTCTAGGATCACACTCTTCTGCATGAGTCCTGGAGCTACTTCACCCTCTAGTTTTTTCTAGATTCCTTTTCAGGGATCTTGATACTTATCCAATTTTTCCCTCTCTTTCTCTTCAACTCTGGTGTCCCATGGTATTGCGACATCAATGAGTGATACTTTCTTCTTGACTTTGTAAATCAACGTCACGTCTGGTCTGTTTGCACGTATCACCCTATCTGTTCTGATACCATAGTCCCAGAGGATCTTTGCCAGATCGTTTTCTATCACTCCTTCAGGTTGGTGCTCGTACCACTTATTACTGCAAGGTAGCTGATGTTTCTTGCACAGACTCCAGTGGAGGGCTTTTGCCACTGAATCATGCCTCTTTTTGTACTGGTTCTGTGCAAGTGCCGGGCATTCACTTGCTATGTGGTTTATGGTTTCACTTTTCGTATTGCACTTCCTACATAGGGGAGAGATGTTATTTCCGTCTATCGTACTTTGAACATATCTGGTTCTTAGGGCCTGATCTTGTGCCGCTGTTATCATTCCTTCAGTTTCCTTCTTTAGCTCTCCCCTCTGTAGCCATTGCCAATTGTCATCGCTGGCTAGTTCTTTAGTCTGTCTCATGTATTGTCCGTGCATTGGTTTGTTGTGCCAGTCCTCTGTTCTTTCTGTCTTTCTCCTGTCTGTGTATATTTCTGGGTCTTCGTCTGCTTTTATTAGTCCTTCTTCCCATGCACTCTTTAGCCACTCGTCTTCACTGGTTTTCAGATATTGCCCCAGTGCTCTGTTTTCGATGTTGACGCAGTCCTCTATACTTAGTAGTCCTCTCCCTCCTTCCTTTCGTGTTATGTATAGTCTGTCCGTATTTGCTCTTGGGTGTAGTGCTTTGTGTATTGTCATATGTTTCCTGGATTTTCTGATCTATGCTGCGGAGTTCTGCCTTCGTCCATTCCACTATTCCTGCGCTGTATCTGATTACTGGGTGGCACTGCCCATGTGTTTATGGCTTTTTTATCATATTTTCCGGCGTTGAGTTTTGACTTGAGTATCGCCTTGAGTCTCTGCATATATACTTTCCTGATCGTGTCCTTCATCTCTTGGTGTTTTATATCTCCTCCTTCCATTATTCCCAGGTATTTGTATTGTGTTTCATCTATGTGTTTGATGTTGCTCCCATCTGGTAGCTTTATCCCTTCAGTTCTCGTTACTTTGCTTTTTTGTATGTTGACTAAGGCGCATTTTTCTATTCCAAACTCCATCCTGATGTCCCCAGATACAATCCTTACAGTCTGGATTAGGGTATTTATTTCCTTGATGCTCTTACAATACAGCTTGATGTCGTCCATGAACATCAGATGGTTGATTCTGTTACCTCTTTTCTTGAGTTGGTACCCGGCATCCATCTTCTGTAGTACTTTTGTCATAGGAATCATGGCTACTACGAAGAGTAGTGGGGACAGTGAGTCGCCCTGGAAGATCCCTCTCCTGATATTAACCTCTCCTAGTCTTATTCCAGAGCTTGTAAGTATTGTATTCCAGTTGTGCATTGTATTTTTTGAGGAAGCTGATGGTATTTTCCTCTGCCCCATATATTTTCAGGCATTCTATTAGCCATGTGTGTGGTATCATGTCGGATGCTTTCTTATAGTCTATCCATGCCATGCTTAGGTTGGTTTTCCTTCTCCTACTGTTCTTCATTACCATTTTGTCTATCAGGAGCTGGTCTTTTGTGCCCCTACACTTCCTTCTGCAGCCTTTCTGTTGGTGGGGGATGGTGTTTGTCTCCTCTAAGTAGTTGTATAGCCTTTCACTGATGATACCTGTTAGTAACTTCCACATTATTGGTAGGCAGGTGATAGGCCTGTAGTTACTGGCTATATTTCCCTTACTCTTGTCTTTTTGTACTATGGATGTTCTTCCTGTGGTCATCCATTTGGGTGCTTGGTGATTTGAGATACAATGCTGGAGTTGTTCTGCTATTCGTGGGTGTAGGGCCTTGAAGTTTTTGAGCCAGTATCCATGGACTTCATGGGGACCTGGGGCTTTCCAGTTTGATATTTTCTTTAGTTGGTGTCTGACTGTGTCTGTCGTGATGTCTGTGAATCTTTGTTTTATTCTCCCTGTTTCTTCTTCCTTGACTTCCTAGAGCCATGTTGCATGTTTGTTGTGTGATACCGGATTGCTCCATATGTTTTCCCAGAGTCTCTTACTTGCTTCGGCTTCAGGAATTTCTGGGTGGTTGTCTTCCCCTCTTAGTTGGCTGTATAGTCTTTTCTGGTTGGTTCCGAATAGTTTGTTCTGTTGGTATCCCTTATTCCTGTTCATGTACCGTTGGATCTTGTGTGCTTTGGCCTTAAGCCTCTGTTTTACATCTTCTATTGTGTTGTTTAGTCTCCTCTCTTGTACTTTGTATTTCTCGTTGAGGTCCTCCCTTGTTTTCTTGCTTCTTAGCCTTTTTTCTGCCATCTCTTTCAGTTTACTCAAGTCAGATCTCATCACCATGATTTGCTTTTCAAGGCGCCTTTTCCAAGGAGGTTGCTGTTTTGGTTTCTGTTGGGTTGGTTTTGCTGGTGGTGTTGGTGTTCGAATTCCCATCAGTTCTGCTACTAATCTTGCTCCTGCATATGTCAAGTTATTTGTTTCTGTGATACTGGTGGTGTGTATTATGCCCATTATTTCATTGACCTCACTTGTTTTCTCCCTTAATTTCTTGGTGTTGTAGGCTTTCATGGAGGGGATCTTTGTTCTCTCTGTATCTGGATCCATCCATTGTCTAATCTTTTCTACCCATTCCGTCCTCTCTGTTACTTCGTCGGTGTTTCTTCGTGTGTCGTTGTTTGATACCTCATCCTCCCTGTCGTCTTCTGTGGCATCGTCTCTCGGTTCGTCTTCGTGTAATTCGTTGTCGTGTGACATTTCCCTTTCCAGTTCTTCTCTTTCTGTTGGGGAGAGCCAGTTGTTCTTCTTTATGTTCCTTACTTGGTCTGCCAGCCTCTGCTCTGTTTGGGGGGTGTTATTCCTCTCATTCCAGATGTTGACCAATCTTCTTCTATATCCTCTCTCCGTCGGGTTGCTTCTGATGTAGCATCTCCATATTTCCTTATTTTCTTCTCTTGTCCATTTCTTCCTTTTTGCCTCTGTAGCTCCAATCTCAGGCTGTTGATTACTGTCGTTGTGGTGATCAGTTGCTGAATGACGACCTCCAAGTACCTGACCGTCTTCCCCTTCAATTGGGTTGAATACCTGGTTGCCGGACGAAGCTCCTCTGTTGCCAGAGGTTCCATTTACGTCGTTATCGTTTCTTCCTTCATTTCTTTCCATCATTGCTGAGTTTTGCTATTTAACCCATAGCTGGACCCTACCCCATCAGGGATAGGTACTCATTTACAGCTGAGTAGACTGAGGAAATTATGGTAAAGATCCTTTCCCAAGGAATCAACGCCGAGGAGAGCGGTCACCCATCCAACGACTGACCAGAGCCAATGTTGCTTAACTTGACTTAAGTCTATTGACGACCTAACCCACTCCTTATTTTTATTATTATTATTATTATTATTATTATTATTATTATTATTATTATTATTATTATTATTATTATTATTATTATTATTATTATTATTATTATTATTCATATGCTGAACCCTATCTAATTTGGAACAAGCCCACCACA
>NC_087208.1:51010008-51025008 GCF_015104395.2 Macrobrachium nipponense | reverse complement strand
AAACCTTTAACTAGAGTTTTTTTTGTCATGAAACCTTTAATGAGAATTTTTGTCAGTGAAACCTTAATTAGAATTTTTGTCAGCATACCCTTAATTAGAATTTAGCAATGAAACTTTAATTGAATTTTTATCAAGTTTTTAAACCTTTATTAGAATTTGTGTCATGAAATTTAATTAGAAATTTTTGGCCAGTTGAAACTTTTATTACAATTTTTGTCAGTTGAAACCTTTAATAGAATTTTTATCAATGAAAACCGTTTAATTAGAATTTTTATCAATGGAAACCTTTAATTAGAATTTTTTTCTCTGACCCTTTAATTATTAGTTTTGGCAAGTGAAACCTTTAATTAAATTTTTGCATGAAAGCTTTAATTAAAAGAATTTTTGTCATGAAACTTCAACCTTAAATTTTATCAAGGGAAACCTTTAATTTAGAATTTTTGGTCAATGAAACCTTAATTAGAATTTTTTTGGTCAGTTGAAACTTTTAATTACCAATTTTTTGTCAATGAAAACCTTTAATTAGAATTTTTATATCAATGAAACCTTTAATTCAAATTTTTTTCTGTGACACCTTTAATTAGAGTTTTGGAAGTGAAACCTTTAATTAGAATTTTTGTCAATGAAAATTATAATTAAAATTTTTGTCAATGAAACCTTTAATTAGAATTTTTGTCAATGAAACCTTTAATTAGAATTTTTGTCAGCGAAACCATTAATTAGAATTTTTGTAAATGAAACCTTTAACTAGAGTTTTTGTCAGTGAAACCTTTAATGAGAATTTTTGTCAGTGAAACCTTTAATTAGAATTTTTGTCAGCATACCCTTTAATTAGAATTTTTGTCAATGAAACTTATAATTAGAATTTTTTCAATGAAACCTTTAATCAGAATTTTTTTCAGTGAAATCTTTAATTAGAATTTTTGTCAGTGAAACTTTTATTTACAATTTTTTTCAGTGAAACCTTTAATTAAAATTTTTATCAATGAAACCTTTAATTAGAATTTTTATCAATGAAACCTTTAATTAGAATTTTTTTCTGTGACACCTTTAATTAGAGTTTTGGCAGTGAAACCTTTAATTAGAATTTTTGTCAATGAAACTTATAATTAGAATTTTTGTCAATGAAACCTTTAATTAGAATTTTTGTCAATGGAACCTTTAATTAGAATTTTTGTCAGCGAAACCTTTAATTAGAATTTTTGTAAATGAAACCTTTAATTAAAGTTTTTGTCAGTGAAACCTTTAATCATAAATTTGTCAGTGAAACCTTTAGTTAGAATTTTTGTCAGCAAATCCTTTAATTCTAATTTTTGTCAATGAAAACTTTAATTAGAATTTTTGTCAACGAAACCTTTAATTAGAAATTTTGTAAATGAAACCTTTAATTAGAGTTTTTGTCAATGAAACCTTTAATTAGAATTTTGGTCAGCGAAACCTTTAATTAGAATTTTTGTAAATGAAACCTTTAATTAAAGTTTTTGTCAGTGAAACCTTTAATCAGAATTTTTGTCAGTGAAACCTTTAGTTAGAATTTTTGTCAGCAAATCCTTTAATTCTAATTTTTGTCAATGAAACCTTTAATTAGAATTTTTGTCAACGAAACCTTTAATTAGAAATTTTGTAAATGAAACCTTTAATTAGAGTTTTTGTCAATGAAACCTTTAATTAGAATTTTTGTCAACGAAACCTTTAATTAGAAATTTTGTAAATGAAACCTTTGATTAGAGTTTTTGTCAATGAAACCTTTAATTAGAATTTTTGTCAATGAAAACTTTAATTAGAATTTTTGTCAATGAAAACTTATAATTAGAATTTTTGTCAATGAAACCTTTAATTAGAATTTTTGTCAATGAAACCTTTAATTAAAATTTTTGTAAGTGAAATCTTTAATTAGAATTTTTGTCAGCGAATCCTTTAATTAGAATTTTTGTCATTGAATCCTTTAATTAGAATTTTTGTCAGCGAATCCTTTAATTAGAATTTTTGTCAATGAAACATTTGATTAGAATTTTTGTCAGTGAATCCTTTAATTAGATTTTTTGTCACTGAAACCTTTAATTAGAATTTTTGTCAATGAAAGCTTTAATTAGAATTTTTGTCAATGAAACCTTTAATTAGAATTTTGGTCAATGAAACCTTTAATTAGAAACCTTTAATTTAATATTTTGTCAATGAAACCTTTAATTAGAATTTTTGTCAATGAAAACTTTAATTATAATTTTTGTCAAGGAAAACTTTAAATAGAATTTTTGTCATTTAAACCTTTTATTAGAATTTTTGTGAGTGAAACTTTAATTAGAATTTTTGGCAGCTAATCCTTTAATTAGAATTTTTGTCAATGAAACCTTTAATTAGAATTTTTGTCAATGAAACCTTCAATTAGAATTTTTGTCAATGAAACCTTTAATTAGAATTTTTGTCAATGAAACCTTTAATTAGAATTTTTGTCAGTGAAACCTTTGATTATAATTTTTGTCAATGAAACCTTTCATTAGAATTTTTGTAGGTGTAACGTTTAATGAGAATTTTTGTCAGTGACACCTTTAATGAGAATTTTTGTCAGTGACACCTTTAATTAGAATTTCTGTCAGCGAAATCTTTAATTATAATTTTTGTCAGTGAAACCTTTAATTATAATTTTTGTCACTGAAACCTTTAATTAGAATTTTTGTCAATGAAACCTTTAATTAGAATTTTTGTCAGTGAACCCTTTAATTAGAATTTTTGTTAGCGAATCCTTTACTTAGAATTTTTGTCAGTGAAACCTTGAATTAGAATTTTTGTCAGTGAGACCTATAATTAAAATTTTTGTCAGTGAATCCTTTAATCAGAATTTTTGTCAATTAAACCTTTAATTAGAATTTTTGTCATTGAATCCTTTAATTAGAATTTTTGTCAGTGAATCCTTTAATTAGAATTTTTGTCAATGAAACCTTTGATTAGAATTTTTGTCAGCGAATCCTTTGATTAGAATTTTTGCCAATGAACCCTTTGATTAGAATTTTTGTGAGTGAATCATTTAATTAGATTTTTTGTCACTGAAACCTTTAATAAGAATTATTGTCAGCGAATCCTTTAATTAGAATTTTTGTCAATGAAACCTTTAATTAGAATTTTTGTCAATGAAACCTTTAATTAGAATTTTTGTCAATGAAACCTTTTAATTAGAAACCTTTAATTAAATTTTTTTCAATGAAACCTTTAATTAGAATTTTGTCAATGAAACCTTTAATTAGAATTTTTGTCAATGAAAAATTTAAAAAAAAAAAAAAAAAAACTTTATAATTTTTTGTCAGAAAAATTTTTAAATAGAATTTTTGTCATTTAAACCTTTTATTAGAATTTTTGTGAGTGAAACTTTAATTAGAATTTTTCGCAGCGGAATCCCTTTTAATTAGAAATTTTTTGTCTGAACCTTTAATTAGAATTTTTGTCAATGAACCTTTAATTAAATTTTTGTCAATGAACCTTTATTAGAATTTTTTGTCAATGAACTTTAATTAGAATTTTTTGTCAATGAAACATTTAATTATTTAATTTTTGTTTCAAATTTTGAAAACCTTATTAGCAATTTTTTGTCAATTTTGAAACCTTTATTAGGAATTTTTGTCAAATTGAACCCTTTAATTAGAATTTTTGTCAATTGAACCTAAATTAAAATTTTTGTTTTTTCAATGAAACCTTTTGAATTAATGTTTCAATGAAACCTCTAATTAATTAAATTTTTGACAGCGAAACCTTTCAATTATTTTGAGTTTTTGTCAGTGAAACCTTTAATTATAATTTTTGTCATTGAAACCTTTCATTAGAATTTTTGTCAGTGAAACCTTTGATTATAATTTTTGTCAATGAAACCTTTCATTAGAATTTTTGTCAGTGTAACATTTAATGAGAATTTTTGTCAGTGACACCTTTAATGAGAATTTTTGTCAGTGACACCATTAATTAGAATTTATGTCAGCGAAACCTTTAATTATAATTTTTGTCAGTGAAACCTTTAATTATAATTTTTGTCACTGAAACCTTTAATTAGAATTTTTGTCAATGAAACCTTTAATTAGAATTTTTGTCAGTGAACCCTTTAATTAGAATTTTTGTTAGCGAATCCTTTAATTAGAATTTTTGTCAGTGAAACCTTTAATTAGAATTTTTGTCAGTGAAACCTATGATTAAAATTTTTGTCAGTGAAACCTTTAATTATAATTTTTGTCAATGAAACCTTTAATCAGAATTTTTGTCAATTAAACCTTTAATTAGAATTTTTGTCAGTGAATCCTTTAATTAGAATTTTTGTTAGCGAATCCTTTAATTAGAATTTTTGTCAATGAAACCTTTAATTAGAATTTTTGTCAGTGAATCCTTTAATTAGAGGTTTTGTCAGTGAAACCTTTAATTATAATTTTTGTCAATGAAACCTTTAATTAGAATTTTTTGTAAGCGAATCCTTTAGTTAGAATTTTTGCCAATTAAACCTTAAATTAGAATTTTTGTTAGCGAATCCTTTAATTAGAATTTTTGTCAATGAAACCTTTGATTAGAATTTTTGTCAGTGAATCCTTTAATTAGAATTTTTGTCAATGAAAACTTTAA
This sequence comes from Macrobrachium nipponense, assembly GCF_015104395.2. NCBI lineage: Eukaryota > Metazoa > Arthropoda > Malacostraca > Decapoda > Palaemonidae > Macrobrachium > Macrobrachium nipponense. The sequence continues at coordinate 51,020,415 of NC_087208.1, read as the reverse complement.
CTAGAATTTTTGTCAGCGAATCCTTTAATTAGAATTTTTTTCAATGAAACCTTTAATTAGAATTTTTGTCAATGAAACCTTTAATTAGAATTTTTGTCAATGAAACCTTTAATTAGAATTTTTTTCAATGAATCCTTTTATTAGAATTTTTGTCGATGAAACCTTTAATTCGAATTTTTGTCAGTGAAACTTTAATTAGAATTTTTGGCAGCGAATCCTTTAATTACAATTATTGTCAATGAAACCTTTAATTACAATTTTTGTCAATGAAACCTTTAATTAGAATTTTTGTCAATGAAACCTTTAATTAAAATTTTTTCAATGAAACCTTTAATTAGAATGTTTGTAAATTAAACTTTTAATTAGAGTTTTTGTCAGTGAAACCTTTAATCAGAATTTTTGTCAATGAAACCTTTAATTAGAATTTTTGTCAATGAAACCTTTAATGAGAATTTTTTTTCAGTGAAACCTTTAATTAGAATTGTTGTCGATGAAACCTTTAATTAGAATGTTTGTCAATGAAACCTTTGATTAAAAAAATTTCAATGAAACCTTTAATTAGAATTTTTGTAAATTAAACCTTTAATTAGAGTTTTTGTCAGTGAAACCTTTAATAAGAATTTTTGTAAAAGAAACCTTTAATTAGAATTTTTGTCAGCGAAACCTTTAATTAGAATTTTTTTCAATGAAACCTTAATTAGAATGTTTGTCAGTGAAACATTTAATTAGAATTTTTGTCAATGAAACCTTTAATTAAAATTTTTGTCGGTGAAACTTTTAATTAGAATTTTTTTCAATGAAACCTTTAATTAGAATTTTTGTCAGTGAAACATTTAATTAGAATTTTTGTCAATGAAACTTGTAATTAGAATTTTTGTCAGTGAAACTTTTAATTAGAATTTTTGTCAGTGAAACTTTTAATTAGAATTTATGTCAATGAAACATTTAATTAGAATTTTTGTCAGTGAAATTTTAATTAGAATTTTTGTCAATGAAATCTTTAATTAGAATTTTTGTCAGTGAAACTTTTAATTAGAATTTTTGTCAATGAAACATTTAATTAGAATTTTTGCCAATGAAACCTTTAATTGGAATTTTTATCAATGAAACCTTTAATTGGAGTTTTTGTCAGTGAAACCTTTAATTAGAAGTTTTGTCAGTGAAACCTTTAATTAGAATTTTTGTGAATGAAACCTTTAATTAGAATTTTTGTCAATGAAACCTCTAATTAGAATTTTTGTCTTTTTTGAGTTTGAATGTGTTGGTTTCTTTTATTAACTGCGTATTTGGGATATGCTTAGTGGTTATTTAAGCGTGAGTGTTATTCATATATTTTTTTATTATAGAGATTCAGGTGTGATTTCTGCCTAACGAGTAATGTATTAAATTTAAGTGATTTTTCTCAAGTGTTTATTTTCACCCCTGGATTTGGAACCTTGAATTTCAAGTAAATGTCCCCTTTATGCTTGCTCCATATGAATAGGGGTTTACGTCCTGAATAATGATAATGATAATGATAATGATAATGATAATGATAATGAACTAAGCAACTTCCGTAACGAGGCTATAATATTGACAATCAAAAGCCACAGTAGTGTTAAAATATATTACTGTATAATGGTAAAAAATAGAAGAGACTTTCGGATACTGCTCCGTACCCTCTTCAGCCCTACTGATGGTCAAACAATGGAGGGAGCGTTACAACAGCGCATAAAAACTGGTTCAAGGCGGATGGATTTAAGTGTTGGTCAGGTACCCCCAGTTCGGTTGTTTCTGTTGGCGAGACGGCTGGAACGGCGAAGTGGTCGTTCACATGATTCCAGCTCAGCAGACACTCCATCGGTGCCATGACTTGAAGCAGTAGTAACCTCATTCATCTGGGATAAAAGAGAGGTGGGAGCAACATCAGGGGTCTCACAATCACCAGACATATGAATCCTAAAATCGTTGACAAAGTGGCCAATTATTAAAGAATTGGTAAAACTATCTTTATCAGTGAAGGTTTTGTTCCTTTCAAAAGCACACCCCTTTCTATAGCAGCTCCTTCCACTAAGCGACGAACGCCAACATCCCCACTCTTAAAAATGGCAGAGGCACCATTCCAATTGATGTTGTGTCCTGGAACGAAGGAATGTTAAACAAGAGCATTATTCATTGCATGGAGCTCATAGGCCCTACGATGTTCACAAAGCCTTACATCCAAACCCCGGCCACTTTCTCCAAAGTATTTTTGAGGGCAATTGGCACAAGGAATTTGATAAACACTGGGTGATTTCCTAATACCATTGTTGTTATTATTGGGTCTGAAATATCTCACTCACTTTATAGAAAGAGCTATCTCTGAAGCAAAACGAATATATTACGGTATGTGTGCAGCATGGAATCCTAATATGGTCAAAAATACGAAGTATTTATCCATAGCTCACAATCAAAAACTGGAAAATACCTGCTATCTTGCAAATAGTACGCAAAAAGAAATTCATATTGCTTTAAATTTTAAAAAATAAAATCAGAAATCGGTTAATGCGCAATAATAATAACAATGGTATTAGGAAATCACCCGGTGTTTATCAAATTCCCTGTGCCAGTTGCCCTCAAAAATACTTCGGAGAAAGTGGGCGGGGTTTGGATGTAAGGCTTTCTGAACATCGTAGGGCCTATGAGCTCTATGCAATGAATAATGCTCTTGTTTCACATTCATTCGTTCCAGGACACAACATCAATTGGAATGGTGCATCTGTCATTTTTAAGAGTGGGGATGTTGGCGTTCGTCGCTTAGTGGAAGGAGCTGCTATTTGAACGGGGTGTGCTTTTGTAGGGAACAAAACCTTAACTGATGAAGATAGTTTTACCAATTCTTTAACAATTGGCCACTTTGTCAACGATTTTAGGATTCATATGCCTGGTGATTGTGAGACCCCTGATGTTGCTCCCACCTCTCTTTTATCCCAGATGAATGAAGTTACTACAGCTTCAAGTCATGGCACCGATGGAGTGTCTGCTGAGCTGGAATCACCTAAACGACCACTTCGCAGTTCCAGCCGTCTCGCCAACAGAAACAACCGAACGGGAGTTACATGACCAACTTAAATCCATCCGCCTTGAACCATTTTTTATGCGCTGTTGTAACACTCCCTCCGTTGTTTGACCATCAGTAGGACTGAAGAGGGTACGGAGCAGTATCCGAAAGTCTCTCCTTGTATTTTTTACCATTGTACAATATTATACTTTAACACTACTGTGGCTTTTGATTGTCAATAATAATAATAATAATGATAATAATAATAATAATAATAATAATAACTAATAATAATAAATAATAATAATAATAATAATAATAATAATAATAATAATAATAATAATAATAATAATAATAATAACAATTATTATTATTATTATTATTATTAATTATTTTTTTTTTTTTTTTTTTTTTTTTTTTTTTTGCTCTATCACAGTCCTCCAATTCGACTGGGTGGTATTTATAGTGTGGGGTTCCGGGTTGCATCCTGCCTCCTTAGGAGTCCATCACTTTTCTTACTATGTGTGCCGTTTCTAGGATCACACTCTTCTGCATCAATCCTGGAGCTACTTCAGCCTCTAGTTTTTTCTAGATTCCTTTTCAGGGATCTTGGGATCGTGCCTAGTGCTCCTATGATTATGGGTACGATTTCCACTGGCATATCCCATATCCTTCTTATTTCTATTTTCAGATCTTGATACTTATCCATTTTTCCCTCCCTCTTTCTCTTCAACTCTGGTGTCCCATGGTATTGCGACATCATGAGTGATACTTTCTTCTGACTTTGTCAATCACGTCACGTCTGGTCTGTTTGCACGTATCACCCTATCCGTTCTGATAAGATAGTCCCAGAGGATCTTTGCGTGATCGTTTCTATCACTCCCTCAGGTTGGTGCTCGTACCACTTATTACTGCAAGGTAGCTGATGTTTCTTGCACAGGCTCCAGTGGAGGGCTTTTGCTACTGAATCATGCCTCTTTTTGTACTGGTTCTGTGCAAGTGCCGGGCATTCACTTGCTATGTGGTTTATGGTTTCATTTTTCGTATTGCACTTCCTACATATGGGAGAGATGTTATTTCCGTCTATCGTTCTTTGAACATACCTGGTTCTTAGGGCCTGATCTTGTGCCGCTGTTATCATTCCTTCAGTTTCCTTCTTTAGCTCTCCCCTCTGTAACCATTGCCAATTGTCATCGCTGGCTAGTTCTTTAGTCTGTCTCATGTATTGTCCGTGCATTGGTTTGTTGTGCCAGTCCTCTGTTCTGTCTGTCTTTCTTCTGTCTCTGTATATTTCTGGGTCTTCGTCTATTTTTATCAGTCCTTCTTCCCATGCACTCTTTAGCCACTCGTCTTCACTGGTTTTCAGATATCGCCCCAGTGCTCTGTTCTTGATGTTTACGCAGTCCTCTATACTTAGTAGTCCTCTCCCTCCTTCCTTTCGTGTTATGTATATTTTGTCCGTATTTGCTCTTGGGTGTAGTGCTTTGTGTATTGTCATATGTTTCCTGGTTTTCTGATCTATGGTGCGGAGTACTGCCTTTGTCCATTCCACTATTCCTGGCGCTGTATCTGATTACTGGCACTGCCCATGTGTTTATGGCTTTTATCATATTTCCGGCGTTGAGTTTTGACTTGAGTATCGCCTTGAGTCTCTGCATATATACTTTCCTGATCGTGTCCTTCATCTCTTGGTGTTTTATATCCCCTCCTTCCATTATTCCCAGGTATTTGTATCCTGTCTCATCCATGTGTTTGATGTTGCTCCCATCTGGTAGCTTTATCCCTTCAGTTCTCGTTACTTTGCCTTTTTGTATGTTGACTAAGGCACATTTTTCTATTCCAAACTCCATCCTGATGTCCCCAGATACAATCCTTACAGTCTGGATTAGGGTATATATTTCCTTGATGGCTCTTACCATACAGCTTGATGTCGTCCATGAACATCAGATGGTTGATTCTGTTGACTCTTTTCTTGAGTTGGTACCCGGCATCCATCTTCTGTAGTACTTTTGTCATGAGAATCATGGCTACTACGAAGAGTAGTGGGGACAGTGAGTCGCCCTGGAAGATCCTCTCCTGATATTAACCTCTGCTAGTCTTATTCCAGAGCTTGTAAGTATTGTATTCCAGTTGCGCATTGTATTTTTGAGGAAGCTGATGGTGTTTCCTCTGCCCATATATTTTCAGGCATTCTATTAGCCATGTGTGTGGTATCATGTCGAAGGCTTTCTTATAGTCTATCCATGCCATGCTTAGGTGGGTTTTCCTTCTCCTACTGTTCTTCATTACCATTTTGTCTATCAGGAGCTGGTCTTTTGTGCCCCTACACTTCCTTCTGCATCCTTTCTGTTGGTGGGGGATGGTGTGTCTCCTCTCGGTAGTTGTATAGCCTTTCACTGATGATACCTGTTAGTAACTTCCACATTATTGGTAGGCAGGTGATAGGCCTGTAGTTACTGGCTATATTTCCCTTACTCTTGTCTTTTTGTACTAAGGATGTTCTTCCTGTGGTCATCCATTTGGGTGCTTGGTGATTTGAGATACAATGCTGGAGTTTTTCTGCTATTCGTGGGTGTAGGGCATTGAAGTTTTTGAGCCAGTATCCATGGACTTCATCAGGACCTGGGGCTTTCCAGTTTGGCATTTTCTTTAGTTGGTGTCTGACTGTGTCTGTCGTGATCTCTGTGAATCTTTGTTTTATTCTCCCTGTTTCTTCTTCCTTGACTTCCTGGAGCCATGTTGCATGTTTGTTGTGTGATACCGGATTGCTCCATATGTTTTCCCAGAGTCTCTTACTTTGTTCGGCTTCAGGAATTTCTGGGTGGTTGTCTTCCCCTCTTAGTTGGCTGTATAGTCTTTTCTGGTTGGTTCCGAATAGTTTGTTCTGTTGGTATCCCTTATTCCTGTTCATGTACCGTTGGATCTTGTGTGCTTTGGCCTTAAGCCTCTGTTTTACATCTTCTATTGTGTTGTTTAGTCCCCTCTCTTGTACTTTGTATTTCTCGTTGAGTTCCTCCCTTGTTTTCTTGCTTCTTAGCCTTCTTTCTGCCATCTCTTTCAGTTTACTCAAGTCAGATCTCATCACCATGATTTGCTTTTCCAGGCGCCTTTTCCAAGGAGGTTGCTGTTTTGGTTTCTGTTGGGTTTGTTGTGCGGTGGGTGGTGTTGGTGTTCGTATCCCCATCAGTTCTGCTACTAATCTTGCTCCTGCATATGTCAAGTTATTTGTTTCTGTGATACTGGTGGTGTGTTATTATGCCCATTATTTCATTGACTCACTTGTTTTCTCCCTTAATTTCTTGGTGTTGTAGGCTTTCATGGAGAGGATCTTTATTCTCTCTGTATCTCGCTCCATCCATTGTCTAATCTTTTCTACCCATACCCATTTCCGTCCTCTCTGTTACTTCGTCGGTGTTTCTTCGTGTGTCGTTGTTGTTTGATACTTCATCCTCCCTGTCGTCTTCTGTGGCATCGTCTCTCAGTTCGTCTTCGTGTAATTCGTTGTCGTGTGACATTTCCCTTTCCAGTTCTTCTCTTTCTGTTGGGGAGAGCCAGTTGTTTTTCTTTATGTTCCTTACTTGGTCTGCCAGCCTCTGCTCTGTTTGGGGGGTGTTATTCCTCTCATTCCAGATGTTGACCAATCTTCTTCTATATCCTCTCTCCGTCGGGTTGTTTCTGATGTAGCATCTCCATATTTCCTTATTTTCTTCTCTTGTCCATTTCTTCCTTTTTGCTTCTGTAGCTCCAATCTCAGGCTGTTAATTACTGTCGTTGTGGTGATCAGTTGCTGGATGACGACCTCCAAGTACCTGACCGTCTTCTTCCTTCAATTGGTTGCATACCTGGTTGCCGACGAAGCTCCTCTGTTGCCAGAGGTTCCATTTACGTCGTTGTCGTTTATTCCTTCATTTCTTTCCATCATTGCTGAGTTTTGCTATTTAACCCATAGCTGGACCCTACCACATCAGGGATAGGTACTCATTTACAGCTGAGTAGATTGAGGAAATTATGGTAAAGATCCTTTCCCAAGGAATCAACGCCGAGGAGAGCGGTCACCCATCCAACGACTGACCAGCCCCAATGTTGCTTAACTTGACTTAAGTCTATTGTCGACCTAACCCACTCCTCCACGGCGCCACATATTATTATTATTATTATTATTATTATTATTATTATTATTATTATTATTATTATTATTATTATTATTATTATTATTATTATTATTTTATTATTATTAAGAAATTCACAGTTTCGTGAAAAAAAATTGTAACGAAATGTCCACATTTATATATTAAAAATATATTTCTATGTAAAAATATATAACAAAGACTTTCGAACACCTGAACGGTGTTCCTCCTCAGTGAACGTTAAAATGTAATGAAGAGGATAGTTTCATCCAGAAGAGCATCTAAAAAGGGTGGGTGGGGCGAGAAAATAACAACCCATCATCGAAGTGCTGGTTCGTGTATTAGGTAATCCCGAACTCAACAGGCAGTTGCGCCAACCTCCTCCATCTCCGAACCTGTGAAGTTGCTCCTGCTTGCACTGCATAGGTGCCATATTCGGAAACATTCACTGGGACGTCGTCTATCTGGCGAGAGAGGGGAAGAGGAAGCAGAGCATCAGGGTTCACATGGTCAACGTCAATTTTAAAATTAAAATCTTTTAAGTATTGCCTCGCAATGAAACTGTTTATAAAAGGGTCTTCATTAGTACACGACTTATTTTCCTCAAAAGATATTCCCATGTTTATTGCGGCGCCTTCAACTAATCTTCTCACGTGAGAATTGTCGCTTTTAAAAATAATTTGTGCACCATCCCAATTGATTCTTTGGTCTAAATTAAAGCAATGAGCCACCAAAGCGCTTCCCTGTGCATGAAGATCATATACTCTTCTGTGTTCCCTTAATCTTACCTCTAATCCCTTACCACTTTCCCCGTAGTAACAACCACCGCAATCATGATATGGAACCTTGTAAACTCCTTTATTTCTCTTGGTACTGTTATTGTTTTTTGTAAGAGCTTTTGCCAAAGTGTTTTTGTAGGTATATACAGTTTCTATGTCCTTTTGGTGCTTATTTATATAATTTCCTACTTTTGAGATTTCATCGTGAAAGGGCAATGATACACGTTTCTTGTCTTTTACTTCCTCATTATCTTGACCAGTGTAAAACTTTTTAGCTCGGCTAATGGCGTCAGTAATAAAATGTTCTGGGTACTTTAAGGACCTAAAGGTGTCTACAACATGTTTGAGTTCTCCGTCCAGAGATGCGGGGTCGCATATACGAAGGGCCCTTAAAACAAAACTCATAATTACATTCTTTTTAACTTGTTGTGAGTGGTGGGAAAATTATATTCATTATTTTTTTAGATGCTCTTCGGGAGGAAACTATCCTCTTCATTACGTTTTAACGATCACAGAGGAGGAACACCGTTCAGGTGTTCGAAAGTCTTTGTTTATATTTCTACGCATAAATATATTTTTAATATATAATTGTGGATATTATTATTGTTATTATTATTTTTAGGTTTATGTTCTGCATAATAATAATAATAATAATAATAATAATAATAATAATAATAATAATAATAATAAAATGGTAATAATAATAATAATATAATAATATAATAATAATAATAACTAATAAAATAATAATAATAATAATAATAATAATAATAATAGTATTATTATTATTTTTATCATTATTATAATTATTATTATTATAACTCATAGCACTGTCCTTTCTGGATTTTAATTATCAATACGCATCTTTCTAGGCAAATTACTATATTATCATACGCAGCCCCACTTCCAAATTCAATAGCATAAACATCTTGCGCAAAACGACTTAGGATATTTTGGAAGAACCTTCAATGAACATCGACGGCTGACCTTGAAACCTAATTAAGGCGCCCTTCGCTCTCAAACGTCAGCAAACGGAGTCAGCAGCAGCAGATGACTTAGAAACCCAAAGAAACTTGAAACCTAATTTACTTCGTCATTAACTACGAATCCTTAGGCAAATCATCGTCATTAGCGAGTTTTACTTCTCAAAGCCTTAATGAGCAATCCTGCCCCGAAGCGTTTGTAGTAATTACGTCGCCAAAATTATTATTGCGTTATGTCAAATAGGTGTTGAATGACTTGCATTTTCCTTTGCGGTAATCTGAATTCTATCTGGCACAATGCATAGACAATGAATGACGTTCGTAGAATATACATTGTCTTTCGTAGTCAAGCACAAAGATTGGACTTATCTGTGACTTGAGGGTCTACGTTTATGCCTACATTTCCGCAAGCAAAAATGGAAATAATAATAATAATAATAATAATAATAATAATAATAATAATAATAATAATAATAATAATAATAATAATAAATAATAATAATAATAATAATAATAACGATCCTAAGATATCTGGAAAGGAATCTGAAAACTAGAGGCTGAAGTATAAGTCCAGGACTCATAACAGAAGAGTATGCTCCTAGAAACAGCTCATATAATAAGAAAAGTGATGAATCAAATAATAATAAATAATAAATCAAAATAATAATAATAATAATAATAATAAATAATAATAATATAATAATAATAATAATAATTTTAAAGAGCAATGGTTGGGAGTGCTTTGACAAGCTCGGAATATAATACTACACTAAAAATTCGTGCAAGTAGTGAAGTCCATACATATATACATATGTGAAAGTATTGTCATTCCAACAATAATATTATATATCCATATATGATATTATATATCCTTATATACATGCATACATTCACGTCATATATATATATATATATATATATATATATATATATATATATATATATATATATATATATATATGAGTGTGTGTGTGTGTGTGTGTGTGTGTGTGTGTGTGCGTGCGTGTGTGTGCGTGTGTGTGTGTTTATATTATATAAATATATATACATATACTCTATATATCTATATTATATGTATATATATATATATATATATATAAATATATATATATCTATATATATATACACATATGTGTGTGTGTGTGTTTGTGTGTGTGTCTGTGTGTATCCGAAAACCACAATAAGTCTTCAGAGTTCAATGAAATTCCAGAGAAAAGAAAATCACATTTATTCACGTTTCTCCTAAATCATTATCACCATCTAAAATACTGATGAATTCTAGAACACTATAACTAAAAAAAAAAATCTATATAACCTTTAAATTAGCTATAGACTCACTGTAGAATCAGTATATCTCCAATTACACAGAGGATAAACCAATGACCTCTGTGCACTATACCTTCCGATCATAAAAGACATAAACGCCACGAAATCGTCTGGTATTTCGTAAATTGTGTGGTAGGAAGTCCAATAGCAGTGAACGTCGTTCAGTTATGATT
>NC_087208.1:50990008-51005008 GCF_015104395.2 Macrobrachium nipponense | reverse complement strand
ACCGTACCTTGCGGCACACCGGATATTACCTTGGCTTCATCCGATTTCTCGTCGTTTGCAATAACTATCTGTTTTCTGTGTGTAAAAATTCTTTTAACCATCTTCCTACTTTATCCACGATATTGTGTTTTCTAATTTTCTTCGCTAATATATTATGGTCTACTTTATCAAAAGCTTTTGCAAAAGTCTAAATAACCACATCTGTTTCATTTCCACTTTTCATATTTTTGAATATGTTTTCACGGTGGACTAACAGTTTGGGTTTGTGTACTTTTTCCGGGTACGAAACCATGTTGTCCTTTATTAAACAAATTATTTTTTATTAAATGTTTCATAATATTTTTCTTCATTACCCTTTCATACACTTTCATAATATGTGATGTTAGACTCACAGGCCTATAATTACTTGCCTCTAGTCTTGATCCACTTTTGAAAGTAGGGGTAATATATGCTAATTTGTGCTCATCATATATCTTGCCTGTATCTACACTTTGTCTTAATAATATTGCAAGTGGCTTTGCGATAGAATGAACTACTTTCTTTAACAAAATAGCAGGAATTCCATCAGGCCCTGCAGCAGCTCCATTTTTAATTTCATTAATAGCCTGCATATCGCTTCAATTAATATCTATGTCAGCTAAATATTCACTATTTTTCATCCCTTACTTCTATATCATTATCTTCATTATCTATTCTAGGGGTGAATTCTCTATATCGTTCTGGCCAGTATGTTGCAAATTTCCTTTTTTTTCATTCGTTAATCTCCCTTCATTCTCAGAGGGCCTATTTCTATTCTTCTTTTATTCATCTTCTTCGCATATGAGTATAATAGTTTGGGGTTTTGCTTGATATTTAATAGGGTTTTTTCTTTCCAAGTCCCGTTTTTCATTTTCTTTTGATTGTATAATCTTTTGTTCTGCATTTTCTATCTTAATTTTTAGTTCTATAACTTTCCATGCATTTTTTTCTTTTGCAAGACCTTTTTTCCACTTTCTGATTTTCTGGAAACAAGATCCTTCTGTCTCTTGGTATGCATGAATGATGTTTACTTTTCTTCTTCGGTATATATTTTTCCACTATTATCTCCAATTTTATATAATATCTCCGTATTTACCCTTATGTCATCACTTACGAAAATGTTATCCCAATCTTTGTTTTAATTCTTCATTAATTTCTGACCATTTTATATTTTTTACTGTAGAAGTTGTATTTTCCATATCCTTCCCACTTTTTCATTTCTTGCTTATCTCTATTTTCACTTGCTTTGGAATGAACTGTTAATTCTATGACATTATGGTCTGAAATACTCGCATTATAAACTATTATTTCTTTAACATAATTCATCTCGTTCACAAATACTAGGTCTAAAGTATTTTCCTTTCTTGTTGGCAGGTGATTTATTTGTTGAATGTTTGTATTCTAGTAGCATATCTAATAGCTTTTCAAATTGCCTCTATCTTCTGCACTACTATTACTCTCTTTTTTATATGTATAAAGTACAACCACCAATCTCCTATTCGTTCTTTCCATTCTACGAAAGGAAAGTTGAAGTCACCAGATAGGAGAATAGTCCAGTCCTTGTGATTTCTCTACATATATCATCCAATTTTTCAATTATTAAGTCAAACTCTTTAGTATTAGGAGGTCTATATATTACTATGTTCATCAATTTTTCAGATTCAAATTCTACCGCTATTAGTTCACATTCTGAGTTACTATATTTCATCTATATTTTTCCTTGTTTTTTTTGTCTTTCCCATATATTGCGGTTCCCCCTTTGATTCCTATTTTTCTATCTGATCTATAAGTTTGGAACCCTTTTATTTGATCATCATTCCCAGTCTCTTGGAATACCAGGTTTCACTTATATTCATTATATCTATTTTCTTTTCATTTTGGGTTGTAGTTCTTCTAAGTACTCTATTTTTCTTTTTGAGTTACTCGTAACTAAACCCTGCGCATTCATCACTATGATGGTTTGCGTGTTTTCTCCTTCATTTAATACTGGTAGTATAAGGATTTTCCCATGTCTCTTTCCTGTTCTGGTATGTTGTTCTTTTTTTCATTTCCAGAAATTCTGACATTAAAAAATCCAACTTTTCCATAATATTTGATCTTCCTTCATCATAATATTAATTTGTGTCTGAATCTGCAATTTTCTCCATTTCTGCAATATCCTCTTGCATAATAATACAGTTATTATCTCTTGAGTAGAATTTCGGAGCTGATGCTTTGAAATTTTTTGCTGACACCTCTGCATATCATTGGTGGTTTGCTCTCTTTTACCTGATATTCTTGATTTCTCTCTTTATTTGTTTCTTTCTTATTTTGGATTTTATTACTTGGCTGGTTATTTATTTGATTATGATTCCATGGCTACAGGGTGCTATATTTGCATTTTTTGTCGAACTTACATCCTTTTCCTTCTTTTAGGTTTTTACATATTTTTGGATGCAGATCTCTGCAATCATCCCCATATCCATCTAAGTATGCACATTTACCATATCATAGTTTTGACATATCTTAGGATGTTTGTAGTAAACATCTTTCTCCAAATCTGCAATTCCCTCTTTTCAAAAGGTTTGCAGATTTTTGTCTTTCTTGTCTATTTTTTCCTCTTTCCCGTCATTGTATAGATCTGGGTAAGAGCCTCTTCGGGATTTGCTTTTCTGTTGTCATATCGTAATTATTTCTCGTAGGTATGCTGCTTTATTAGCCTCATAGGTAGTATCAATGTATCTCTGCATCCATACTTTTATCTTGTTCTTTGTTTTCCTTATTTTTTCTGTCATTTCATTTTTGTTTACTTCTCTTCCGTTTTGTCTTCTTCTTTTTCTTTTTTTCTTCTTTCTTATCCTCTTCCATCTTCTTCTTCCTCCTCAACTATTTGTACATTCAACCTCTTGATTAATAACATTGTCTATCCATGATAGACATGTTGAACAAAAAATCTTGTATCTTTTCTCAAACTCTTGTATTACCTCAGCACACTGTGGATGGGTCGGAATGTGCATGCAGCACATTTTCTGATTAGGTTTTGTGGATTGACTTATGCTATACCAAACCTTACACAGTTTGCATGCTTTTGGCATTCTTTTTCCTAATGCATCAATTAGGATATTCCCAAGATTCACCTTATTCATTTTCTTTGTCGGAATATGTTGGTTTGGTGTATATTTTCTTTATGAGTCTCTTGACCACTTGGTTTTATTTTTGTTTGGAACTTCTTCAATTATTTTCAAGATGTTTTCATTAGATTTGTTCCAGTTTGAAGGATTATATCCTTCTAATATATCTATGAATGCTTTTGTATCTTTTTGGTTAGGACTGTTGCTGATTTCATAGATGAGAAATGCCAGTTCCCTTCCTGCTACCTCATCATATTAGCGAATCTGCTAAACACGCCAAATTACGCCACCTCTTCCCGCAGTTGGAACTTACTGCCATCTTGTTCTGATTTATAGTATTACACTTGATAAACTAACTAGAAGACGCTTTATCCTACTATTTTCACACTAATCTTATCACCGATAGTTCACGAACACTTCTAGATATTTCTCAAATTCTAGTCGTATGTTAAACTTGTGATCTGTTGATTATTGTGACTTCACGCGGGTACGTCTCACCAAGCAAGATGGCTACTGACGAGAGAGAGAGAGAGAGAGAGAGAGAGACTTATCCTAAAAAGACATAAACTAAAGTATAGAAAATAGAAGCATTTAATCTGCACCTTCAGGAAACAGAATATGAATATATATATATATATATATATATATATATATATATATATATATATATATATATATATATATATCTATATATATAGAGAGAGAGAGAGAGAGAGAGAGAGAGAGAGAGAGAGAGAGAGAGAGAGAGAGAGAGAGAAAGAAATTTATCCAAAACAGACATTAATTTCCAGAAGTCTACACATAAAAGCATTTAATCTGCATCGTTATGAAACAGAAAAATAAATAAATAAATAAATATATATACGTAAATATATATATACAGAGAGAGAGAGAGAGAGAGAAGAGAGAGAGAGAGAGAGAGAGAGTGATTTGTCTTAAACAGACATAACTCCTGTAGTCTAGAAATAGAAACATTTGATCCGCATTGTTATGAAACAGAAAATATGTAAATAAATAAGTAAATAAATAAATAAATACAGTATGAAAGAGAGAGAGAAAACCTGCTTTAAATGTTATTTAAGAAGTTTCCCTCGGGTCTAATGTAGAAAGATAAGAAAATTTGTTGATCAGGGATCTCAGCTCTACAAAAACATATTCTGAACTTTCATATATATATATATATATATATATATATATATATATATATATATATATATATATATATATATATATATATATATATATATATATATATATATATATATAACCCCTCTCGCACGACAGCGTCAGCATATATGTACAACTATTCCCAACAGGTAAATCAACACAAGTTTCCTTAAGCCTTTGAGAAGGAAGGCCTTAGCAGATTGTAATAGGTCTCTTGTGGATGGGAGTAAATGCCTTCCTATATCAAGATATTAATATCTTGAATAATAATATAAATGTTTTTTATCATATCTTGAAGTGTTATTAACAACTAAATATTATAACTTCCCTTTCATTATATGCTGAGGTATTATTTACACTAATAATATTATAACACCCTTCCTTTGCACCTCAAGGCATTAGCATCAATTATATTATCACATCTACCTTTTTATTATATCCTGAGGAATTACCTTCAGTAATTACGTTACAACTACTTTGCTGTTATATCTCAAGGTATCATTACCAATAATAATATCAGCACTGCCTTTCAATCTTATCTTAAGTTACTATTATCAACGATATCATAACTACTCATCCATTATAGCTCAAGGTGCTATTATTAAAAATAATATTATAACCTTTATATCATATCTCAAGATAATATTATCGATAACAATATCATAACTACCTTTCTATTCTAGCTTAAGGTACCATTATTAATGATAATATCTAAACTACATTCCTATCAAAACTGAATAAATTATTATCAGTCTGAAAGTGATTATATCATACTTCAAAGAGGTTTTTCCATGGTGATAATATTACCACTAAAAGATTACGGTAATACTAAAGATAATATCAAAACTACATTCATACTAAAACTTAAAGTATCATTATCAGTATGGAATGAATTACGTCATACTTCAAAAAGCTTCCTTCCAGATGATAATATTACCATAAAAAAATTTAAAGTTTCATTGCAAATGGTAATATCATAACTACATTCCTAGTAACTACATTCCTATTAAAACTAAAGGTATTATTATCTGCCTAGAAGTGATTATATCATGCTTCAAAGAGTTTTTACCCAGGTGATAATATTACTATAAAAATTTAATGTATCATTGCTAATGATAATATCATAAGTACATTCCTATCAAAACTCAAGGTATCATTATCTGTCTGGAAGTGATTATATCATACTTCAAAGAGGTTTTTCCAATATGATAATGTTACCATTAAAAAAATTAAAGTATCATTGCTAATGATAATATCATAACTGCATTCCTGCTAAAACTCAAGGTATCACTATCAGTCTGGAAGTGATTATATTATACATCAAAGAGGTTTCCCCCAAGTGATAATATTACCATTAAAAAATTTAAAGTATCATTGCTAATGATAATATCATAACTACGTTCCTATTGAAACTCAAGGTATTATCATGTCTGGAAGTGATTATATCATACTTCAAAGAGGTTTTTTCACGGTGATATTACCATTAAAAAATTTAAAGTTCCATTGCTAATGATAATATCATAACTACATTCCTACTAAAACTTAAGGTATCATTATCTGTCTGGAAGTGATTATATCATACTTCTAAGAGGTTTTTCCCACAAGATAATGTTACCATTAAAAAATCTAAGGTATCATCACTAATGATAATATCATAACTACATTCCTATTAAAACTCAAGGTATCATTATCTGTCTGGAAGTGATTATATCATACTTCAAAGAGGTTTCTCCAAACTGTTAATATTACCATTAAAAACAAGCGAAATTATAACCCCAAAGCAGATACCAAAAGACAGCCAATCCAATCCGAAACTGGGTGACAGAACAGCACCGCCACAATATATATCCCACGGACGTGGGCTATACATCAAAACACTGACACACAAAGCCTCATATATACGTGCAATTCGGCGGCTATATCCATCGACGCCCAGTCCAAAGTCAGAGGCGATATTAATGGCTAATTGGAAACTCGTTAATCTCTTTTAATTATAACCGTGTGTCAATACCTGGATAAATTAAGCTCTATCTCTGGTAATATACCGACGTTCGCTGTGTTTTATGAACTTTGGGGGGGGGGGGGGTATGGGGGAGGGGTTTGATAGAGATTATTTAAGGGGATGGGTCGCTTCTCGAGTTTATCATATAGGGATAGTAGTTTTAGGTGGTAGTAGTTGTTTGTGTATGAGAGAGAGAGAGAGGCTAGAGAGAGGAGAGAGAGAGAGAGAGAGAGAGAGAGAGAGAGAGAGAGAGAGGTTCAAAATTGTATATGCATACATAAACATACTTATAAACTATATACATAAATGGCTTTAATAATTTTAAGATCCCTTTAATGATTAGATACCAATTATAATAATAATAATAATAATAATAATAATAATAATAATAATAATAATAATAATAATAATAATAATAACGTGACACAGCAATGATTTAAAATACGGTCTCCTTATCGGCAATAATAATAATAATAATAATAATAATAATAATAATAATAATAATAAATAATAATAATAATAATAATAAGTTCCTTTTGCAAAGTTGCATACCAGCATCCACTTTAATCGCCTTATATTCATTAAAAAAAAAAAAAAACATTAAAGCCGAAATCTCATCACATTCTGAACTTCACAAATGCATTCTTTGAACTCGGCAAACTTCTGAACTTTGCCCAGACTAATAATTGTTCCAGCCTCAATTTTAATGACGATGCGTTAGTAGCAGATGTAATTACTTGGTGAGCCTGGAGTCTATTTTTGTCTATTGAAAATAAGGGGGGTTTATTTTTGTATACACAGCAGGTGGTGATAGTTTGTCGTATATATGATGCATTTTATTAGTTTTTTGAAAATGGAAAGTAAAACTTTTGCGCCGTCTATGTCTGTCCGTCCGCGCTTTTTCTCTGCGTCATCAGGTCTTATAAACTACTAAAGCTAGAGGGGTCCAAACTGGTATGTTTGTTTGTTTGTCTGTATGGTGTTTTTACGTTGCATGGAACCAGTGGTTATTCAGCAACGGGACCAACGGCTTTACGTGACCTCCAAACCACGTCGAAAGAGAACTTCGATCACCAGAAATACTCATCTCTAACACCTCAATGGAATCCCCGAGAATCGAAATCGCGGCCAACGAGGTGGCACACCAACACCATACCGATCACGCCACTGATGCTCTACTACAAACTGGTATGTTGATCATCCACCCTCCAGTCATCAAACATTCTAAATTGCTGCCCCCTAGCCTTATCAGTTTTTTATATTTTACTTAACCTGAAGTTAGCCATAATCATGCGTCTCGAAACGATATAGGGCAGGCCATCACTGGGTCGTAGTTAAAGTTTCATGAGCCGCGGCTAGTACAACATTACACCTAAACCAATGAAAGATAGATCAATTTTTGGTAGCCTTGATTATACTGTGTACAGAAAATTCGACTGTTTCTTCGAAACATTTTTTACATTTTTTATACAAATATTGAGTGAAATTGTATGGGTCTTTGGTTTTGAAATGTTAAAACATTCTACAAATGGAGTTCATTGTAATTTTAGAATTTTATAAATGTTTCTCTATCGTCGTTTATTGATTAATATCTGCATCTTTTACTAGCAATCTGTAAGGTTGTCGCATGTCAAATTGTCTATTCCCCATGAATCAAGATTATATTGGTAATTATTTCATTTGCAGTGAGATCTTCAAGAGGTCCAAACCAATATCTGTTAATCAATTAAGCAATACTCACTCTCTTATCCCGATAAGTATTTTAAAAACATCTTTAAAACTATGGATGCCCAAGTGAGTTCTAAGGTTTTCTCCTTAGAACTCACTCAGCGAAATTAAGCTTCTAGCAAAGAGGAAATTACTTGTGAAATATTGGGTATATTTTGAAGCTTCGTTGGTCCCGAAATTATACAGAAAGTTGGAAGATATTGTGAAGCATAGAAACAACAGTTAACGTTAAGGAAAAAATTAAGCTAACCCAAAGATAATGCCTGTGAAATATTTCAATATAACGTCCCTCTCCAGTTTATTCAGCTGTGGGCCATGTCCCGTCAAACCTGATTTGAAATAGATGTGACTAGACAATAAATCAATGAGATGACATTTCGCCAAAGCCCATTGCTAATTACTGTTGAAACTCTCTTGAGGAGAAATCGGTTGAATCAAAGAAGACTTAGACGGAAATTTCGTGTCGGTATGATTCTCCAGTATTCAAAGGAAGCATCTTTGTTCAAAACCGCGTACGTATGCTCAACAATTAATTCTTTTCCCGTTTCATATCTGTATTAAAATAACATGGAAGATCATAAGGAAAACGAAGACAAGCAATTATTCAAAACACCCTTCATTTATAAAGCAAGGTATGAATTCCAATTTTCCATTTAAAATCTATATCAAAATTAGCGAGAATTCAAAAGAATAAGGGAGATATAGACTGGAATTATGCAAACACCCATTTACTTATGCTGGAGGATGAATTCAATTTTCCATTTAAAATTTATATTAAAAATACGAATATGAAGGTCCACAAACTTCAGAAAAACGAAGAATTATTCAGACACATTTACGTATGTAAGGAAGAATTAAATTTTCCATTTAAAATTTATATTAAAAATACGAATATGAAGGTCCACAAGCAACAGAAAACGAGGAATTATTCAAAAACACATTTACTTATGCAAGGATGAATTCAATTTTCCATTGAAAATTTATATTAAAAATACGAATATGAAGGTCAACAAGCAACAGAAAATGGGAGGATTATTCAAAAGCACATTTACATACGCAGGGAATAAATTCAATTTATATTTTAAACCTTTACGAAAATAAGAGACGAAGATGAACAAGGAACTGACGAGAATTATTTAAAACCCTTAACACGTGCAAGACACCACTGCAGTTTATATTCCAAACCAATTATTAAAACGGTAAAGATGAGAAACAGAGAAAGAATACAAGGAATTATTCAAAAACCCATTTACGTCCCCTTGTAATCCTTCACTAAAAGAAGAAGATGAAAAAAAAGAAAAAAAAAGAAAAAAAACATCTTTATACCAGAAGCCTCTTCCACCAAAAAGGATTTTGGGACTTTCATCCCCCCTTTTGGAAATAAGAAGCATAAAATCAAATCTCTTGTAGAGAGAGAGAGAGAGAGAGAGAGAGAGAGAGAGAGAGAGAGCGAGAGAGAGAGAGAGAGAGAGAAGCTCTTACGAGTTGAAGAAAACTTTTCCTGGATAATAGGTGCATTCAGAGGATGAGCTTTTAGAAGATAATAAAAAAAAAAAATTCTGAGTTTTCAGTATGAATTATGAAGTTGTCAACAAAGGCACGGAGGTGACGCCCTTTCTGAGAGAGAGAGAGAGAGAGAGAGAGAGAGAGAGAGAGAGAGAGAGAGAGAGAGAGAGAGAGAGAGAGAGATAAAACACAGTACATAACGATAACTGAAAATGCATAAAAAAAATAGCTTACATATCACATTAGTGTATGACAGGGTTCCCACCAAATGCTAGCCATTTCTTTGTTAGTCTCACCCCTTTCAAAATTCTATAAAAATAAAAAACATCCTTATAGTGGAGTTAGTGTTGAAAACTATGAACAGTTGGCCCTAGTTAATTGCAAGAATCTCGAATTAATTTCCTTCCCTTATTCCCAGAAGATAAAAAAGGAAGAATATAGACTGATTCAAAGTGTTGATAGGAAGATAGTATCTAAGAGGAGGGGGTGGGGGCGAACTGTGTCCGTATCGATACTGGCGTCAGTCAAGTGGGATATTAATCTACTGTCAGCAAACGGCTGACACCATAGACGTCTAGTGAGCCGATAATCTTGCAGGTTGTCTTTATCACGTCGAATGGAGACTGACGCAAAGTTCCTTATATTTAAGGTATAATCTGAGTCATACCTTACAGACTTACATCTTGTTCGGGTTGCCACAGGTCCCGCAGTGTGAGGCACCTCTAATGTATACCAGAGAGTTGCTAGTACATCTTCCGGTATATTTTGCATCTTGGATGGTCTGGGATGCAGCTTAGATATTTGCCGAGCTTATTCTTAAACACATCTACGTTCACTCCTGATATATTCCTCAGATGAGCTGGCAATGCATTGAATAGACACTGCATTATCGATGCTGGTGCGTAGTGGATTAATGTTCTGTGTGCTTTCCTTATTTTTCCTGGTATAGTTTTGGGCACTATTAATAAACCTCTGACTGCTCTTTCTGATATTTTAGCTCCATGATGTTTTCGGCGATTCCTTCTATCTGTTTCCATGCCTTAATTATCATGTAGCGTTCTCTTCTCCTTTCTAGACTATATAATTTTAAGGATTTTGGAGTCTTTCCCAGTAGTCAAGGTCCTTAATTTCTTCTATTCTAGCTGTAAGGACCTTTGTGTACATTCTCTATTTGTGCAATATCCTTTTGATAGTGTGGGTACCATATCATATTGCAATATTCAAGTGGACTACGAACATATGTTTTAAAAAGCTTATCATGTGCTCAGCTTTTCTTGTTTTGAAGTGCCCTAACAACATTCCCATTTTTGCTTTACATTGCCAATAGAATTGCTATTTGATCATTGCATAACATGTTCCTATTCATCATCACACCAAAGTCTTTAACTGCTTCCTTATTTGTGATTGTCCCTAATTATTAGTCCCCCTATATGCATATAGCTTTCCTTCTCTGTCTCCATAATTTTTTTATTCAAATTTATCAGAGTTAAATACCATCCTATTTACCTCTGTCCAATCATATACTTTGTTAAGGTCTCTTTGTAACGCGACCCTATCTTCATCACAAGTAATTTCTCTACCTATTCTTGTGTCATCGGCAAAATTACTCACTTACCAAGTCCTTAACATTACTGTCTATTGGCTGCAATCATAACAAACAGTAATGCAGCTAACACCGTACCTGTGGCACACCTATATTACCTTGGCTTCATCCGATTTCTCATCGTTTGCAATAACTATCTGTTTTCTGATGTGTAAAAATTCTATTAACCATCTTCCTACTTTATCCACTATATTATGTTTTCTAATTTTCTTCGCTAATATATTATGGTCTACCTTGTCAAAAGCTTTTGCAAAGCTTACATAAACCACATCTGTTTCACTTCTGCTTTTCATATTTTTGTATATGTTCTCACGGTGGACTAACAGTTGGGTTTGTGTACTTTTTCCGGGTACGAAACCATGTTGTCCGATATTAAACAAATGATTTTTTATTAAATGTTTCATAATATTTTTCTTCATTACCCTTTCATACACTTTCATAATATGTGATGTTAGACTCACAGGCCTATAATTACTTGCCTCTAGTCTTGATCCACTTTTGAAAGTAGGGGTATTATATGCTAATTTGTGCTCATCATAAATCATGCCTGTTTCTACACTTTGTCTTAATGATATTGCAAGTGGCTTTGCAATAGAATGAACTACTTTCTTTAACAAAATAGCAGGGACACCATCAGGCCCTGCAGCAAATCCATTTTTAATTTCATTAATAGCCTGCGCAATATCAGCTTCATTAATATAAATGTCTGCTAAATATTATCTATTTATGTCCCTTACTTCTATATCATTATCTTCATTATCTAATCTAGGGGTGAATTTTCTCTTATATCGTTCTGCCAATATGTTGCATATTTCCTTTTTTTCATTTGTTAAGCTCCCTTCAATTCTTAGAGGTCCTATTTCTATTCTTCTTTTATTCATCTTTTTCGCATACGAGTATAATAGTTTGGGGTTTTTTCTTTTTTCTATTCTTCTTTTCTTCATCTTATTCGCATACGAGTATAATAGTTTGGGGTTTTGCTTGATATTTATTAGGGTTTTTTCTTCCAAGTCCCGTTTTTCATTTTCTTTATATTGTATAATCTTTTGTTCTGCATTTTCTATCTTACTTTTTAGTTCGATCACTTTCCATGCATTTTTTTTCTTTTGCAAGACCGTTTTTCCATTTTTTTATTTTCTGGAACAAGATCCTTCTGTCTCTTGCTATGTATGACTGATGCTTACTTTTCTTCTTCGGTATATATTTATCCACTATATTCTCTAATATTTTATATAATATCTCCGTATTTACCATTATATCATCACTTACAAAAATGTTATCCCAATCTTTATTTAATTCTTCATTTATTTCTGACCATTTTATATTTTTACTGTAGAAGTTGTCCATATCCTTCCCACTTTTTCATTTCTTGCTTATATCTGTTTTCACTTGCTTTGGAATGGACTGTTAATTCTATGACATTATGGACTGAAATACTCGCATTATAAACTATTATTTCTTTAACATAATTCACCTCATTCACAAATACTAGGTCTAAAGTATTTTCCTTTCTAGTTGGCAGGTGATTTATTTGTGGAATGTTGTATTCTAGTAGCATATCTAATAGCTTTTCGAATTGCCTCTCATCTTCTGCACTACTATTACTCTATTTTTGTATGTATAAATACAAGCACAATCTCCTATTCGTTTTTTCCAGTCTATGAAAGGAAAGTTAAAGTCTCCGGATAGGAGATTAGTCCAGTCCTTGTCATTTCTACATATATCATCCAATTTGTCTATTATTATGTCAAACTCTTCAGTATTAGGGGGTCTATATATTACTATGTTCATTAATTTTTCATATTCAAATTCTACCGCTATTAGTTCACATTCTAAGTTACTATATTTCTCATATATTTTTCCTTATTTTTTGTCTTTCCCATATATCGTAGTTCCCCTTGATTACTATTTTTTCTATCTGATCTATAAGTTTGGAACCCTTTTATTTGATCGCCATTCCTAATCTCTTGGGAATTCAAGTTTCACTTATATTCGTTATATCTACTTTCTTTTCAATTTAGGTTAGTTCTTCTATGTACTCTATTTTTCTTTTTGAGTTACTCGTAGCTAAACCCTGCGCATTCATCACTATGATGGTTTGCATGTTTTCTCCTTCATTGAATATGGGTAATAATAAGCATTTTCCCACGTCTCTTTCCTGTTCTGGCATGTTGTTCTTTTCTTCATGTCCAGAAATTCTGGCATTAAAAAATCTAACTTTTCCATAATATTTTATCTTTCTTCATCATAATTATTCATTTTGTGTCTGAATCTGCAATTTTCTCCTTATCTGCAATATCCTCTTGCACCATAAATACAGTTGTTATCACTTGAGCTGTATCTTGGAGCTGATGCTTGGAAATTTTTTGCTGACACTCCATATAGTGGTGATGGCTTGCTTTTTTCCTTCACATATTCTTTTTTCCTCTCTTTATTTGTTTCTTTCTTATTTTAGATTTTATTATTTGATTGATTATTTATTTGATTTTGATTCATGGCTACACGGTGCATACCTTTAAATTTTTTGTCGAACTTACATCCTTTTCCTTCTTTTAGGTTTTTGCATATTTTTGGATGTAGATCTCTGCAATCATCCTCATAGCCGTCTAGGTATGCACATTTACCATAGATTTCATAGTTGTGACATACCTGGGGATGTATATAGTAACATCTTTTTCCGAATCTGCAATTCCCTCTTTTCAAAAAGTTGCACACTTTGTCTTCTTTGTCTATTTTTTCCTCTTTCCCATCGGGATTTTCTTTTGTGTCGTCATGTCATAAGCTATTTCTTTGTATGTATGCTGCTTGATTGCCTCACATGTAGTATCCATGAGTATCTCTGCATCCATACTTTTATCTTGTTCTTTGTTTTCCTTATCTTTTTCTGTCATTTCAATTTTGTTTACTTCTCAGTTTTTCCCACTTAAGCATAAAACGGCTGGAGAAGTAGCCGTAGCATTTTTTAATAGTATCATTTGCAGATACGGCTCATCCGAAGTTCTATTGACAGACAATGGTAATTTTTTGGGAACAAAACTTTGGAATGTTTAGCAGAAGGCACGGGGATACAGAAAGTAACAATTATTCCATACAGACCTGAAGCTAATGGGTTGTGTGAACGAGCAAACAGGAAAATTCTCGAGGCTCTCAGGAAAACTGTAGGTAGTAATGATAAGAATTGGGACAGATATGTTGATGTTGTTAGGCATAGTATTAACACTATGGTTAGTGATTCCATTAAAATGTCTCTATTAGAAGCTTTGTTTGGTTGCCCAGCACGAGGCACATTTGATTTGCTAACTATACCTCATTATGGGGAGGATACGATCAAGGCATTGGTATCCACAACCAGAGATATGGTACAGAAAAGTATTAGTAAGACATCTGATCACAAGATCAATGTCGGAGACAAGGTATTTTTAAGACTTAACGTGAGAAATGAACTGAACTACAAATTAGGCCCGAAGTTTGAAGGTCCTTTTAAAGTCATTGAGAAGAAAATTGGAAACAGATTTGTAGTCTTAGAGGAAAAAACAGGTCGGTCGAGGTTAACACATATCTCGAAATTGAAAAGAATTGGTTGTTGTCATTAATATATTGTCGCAGAATAATTTTTTTTTCTTTTTTTTTCTTGCTGTCTATTTTTTTCAATTTGGTGGCGAAATGCGTTTACGTTTTTTTCTCTATTCTATTGCCTTCTACTGTTTTTTTTCTTATTATGCACAAATCTGCGGCGTTTTGGCGTAAGATTTCGGGTTTAATATTTTATGTGGGAAGTTGTTAGAAATACGGCAAATTTTTGTTTTAGCTGAGAAACGTGATGATAAACATGTGATTATTCCTGTGCGTATGATATTTGGGGCACA
>NC_087208.1:50970008-50985008 GCF_015104395.2 Macrobrachium nipponense | reverse complement strand
TTGTACGGAGATTTGGAGATTTGGATCACGGCTTTTTTAATCCTTCGCTACCTTGTGTGTGGTCGCTGGTGTTTGTCACCCGCGGCATTCATCAGCCACGCCCCTTCCCTCGTTCGTCGGAAGGATTCCGAACGAGTTGGCCCGTATCTACTGTGAACGGTACAGTGTGTGGCGTGCGAGATCCGTTGACGCCCCGGATTCTCGGAGGCTACCACCCTCGGTGTTCCCGTGGTATTTTGGGTTGCCTGCAAACAAGTAGGGCGGCTTTCTACAGGTATGATATACTTTTATAACTATTAAGACGATCGTGGATCGCTGGGTACCTGTAGATTTGCACGCCCCTGTTTGCAGTACGGTCTTCTGGATCTTGTATGACCTGAGGAGATGATTCTCTAAGCCTCTTGTGATTATTACTTTGCATCAATTTGTAAGATTATTTTTTCGTAATTCATTGTTTATTTACTTAAGTTCAGTTTAGCATTTAAGTTAATTTGTCTGTGTTAGGTAGGAATAATATTAAGTTTCCTATTTATTTTCTCTTGCTTCCTTCTACCTAACTTAGTTTATTAGGTTAGATTTTTCTGGCCAGTAATTTGACATGTACCTGCCTGAAGTGTCACGTTTAAAATTTCCTATTTCTTATGTTAGAGTTTAATTTAGCTGTAGGTGATCTTTTAAAGATCTTAAGGTTGGTTTTCCCTTGATTTATACATTCATTTATTTTGGTTATTATCGTTACCAACCATTACCTTTTTTTGTGTGTGTGTTTGTAAATAAATATTGTAACTTTTGTTGAGGTGTTTGTTCTTTTGTTCCTAAGTTGCTGTGTTACATTTTTACTGACCGCAAATTCTGAGTAGAGACAAGAACCCTTGAAATTACGTCCGTAAATAAGGTCGTAACAAGGTGCTGTTGAATTTTAACTTTTAACTTTTAACTTTTAACTTTTAACTTCTAACTTTTAACTTTAAACTTTTAACTTTTTACTTTATTGAGAGCTGTTGCCATGACATTTTTAATATAAATTAAATTAGATCAATTATTAATGTTCGTAAACATATATATATTTTTAGCCTTGAAAATGCGACCTGTAATTCGTCGCGAAACGTCGGCATTAAAATAAACTGTTGAAAGATGAGGATGCCTTTCCCTACTACTTCCTTCGGGATATATCTTCTTTGAGCTCCAGCTCAGGCGCCCTTATGTGTATATATATATATATATATATATATATATATATATATATATATATATATATATATATATATATATATATATATATAAAATCTCCAGGGGATGACCATGATACAACGATTAAAACATCAATTTATTCTAAGAAAACGTTTCGCACATGAAATTCTCTGTGCATCATCAGTCTGTGAAAGATAAAGACACATTTATAAATAACAAACAATAAAAGTGAAACGAAGGAATTCACATATATTAAAAATAGTCTTAAAATTACATAAAAGAACACAGTAAAAATGAAAAAAACAGGTTAAAAAGAGACTGCTTAAACACCACCCGTTCATTGTGAGGAGAGAAGATGGAATGAACTACGACAAGTTAAAAGTAACGACTTCAACTATGCCAGGTACAGAGTTGCTGAGGACGTGTTACTGTTAAGAGAGGGAACAAGCCTCTTGATATATAAAGATCAAGTATGGTTAAATGGTCAGGATGTTTGACATGGTCTATTATGGAAAACTGTTCTTTTTGTATTTCAATTTTGCAATTAAAAGCATGATTTCTGATGTTGGAAGATTCAGGTTGCTTTATTCTCTGACCAGTGCGAAAGCTGAAGCCCAAGTGAGAGCAATATCTGACCCTTAACAGCCTTCGAGTTGATCCGACGTAAGAGCCCGGACATCCAGGGCATGTAAATTTATATATAACGTTGGATCGCATAAAAGGCTGAAGGCGATCTTTATAGTTAAAAAAGGAACCAATTGTGCAGGTATTGCTGGATATGAGTTTGGCTTTAAGGCATGGTATCTCGTGTTCAATGATTCGTTTCAGGCTGGATGTAAATTTCAAGTCAGATATATAGGGGATTGTGACATAAAATAGTCTTTTAGGGACATTAAAATTAGGTATTGGTGGCTGCAAAAATTTTGTAAGTATTTTGTTGATGGTTTTTTGAACAATGTCGAGTGGAAACGAATTAGATTTGAAGAAACCTAGCAAAAAAGTCATTTCCACGTGGAATAGATGCCAAGACGAAGAGTATTTCAGTGCTCTATTAACCAAAGTGTGAATAGTATTAATTTAAAAGATTGTTGACACGAACTATAATAATTGTTAGTCAGTCCAGTAAAAGTACGTTTTCTATAGACCGACGTGGAGAACTCAGAGTTTAGTTCTGGTAATTTTCAAATCTAAAAAAGGTAAACAATCATCGTTCTCTACTTCCATTGTAAAATTGATATTAGGATGAAAGTTGTTAATGTACTCTAAAAAAGAAGAACATTGCCATGGGTGTTGAAACAAAGCAAAGGTATCATCCACATATCTGCGGTATAAAGAGGGCTTAAAGTTAAAATCACATCGGTTTAAAAACTCAGACTCCAAATGAGACATAAAAAAAATTCGCAAAAATGGGGCCTAATGGGGAACCCATTGCAACTCCATCGACCTGCGAGTAGAGTCGCTGATAAATACAAACATCGAATCTTGCACTGCAAGATCGAGTAATTGTTTAAAATATCCCGATTAAAACCATGGAAATTTGTATCATCATTAATAAATATTTTGTTAAGTATAATATTGATGGTTTCATTAAGAGGTACGTTGGTAAATAGAGACTCAACGTCAAAACTAACCTATAGTAATCTCCATCTTGTCTGGTAATCAGTTGTTGAAAGTCATATCCATTTTTCAAAGCAATTATTCATTATTACTATATTCAGATAAAAGTCCAGCTAAAATTTTGAGATAGAGAAAGAGGAGTTGTTATAAGCAGCCATAATTGGTCTTAAAGGAAGATCAGGTTTATGTATTTTTGGTTGCCCATAAAGAACACTAAAAGATGAACCAGTGACAAACAGTTGTTGATAAGTTGTTTCATTATGATGTTTTCATTTTTAATTTTCCTTAGAAATCTGTTAATCTTGTATTCTCGCTTATATATATCAAGAAAGGAAGGTTCGCCATGGACCTCAAACTTCGAACTGTCAGACAAGATGGTTTCCATTTTTTGTACATAATCGTTCTGTTTAGAATGACCACTCCCTTACCCTTGTCTGGTTTACATATGATTATGTCCTCTCGTTTCTTCAAATTCAATAGTACTCTCAAATCAGCAGGTCTAAAAAAAAAGGTGTCAACTGGGTTTTAGATGAAACATATGTTTTTATGGACCAAATTAGAAATTTTTTGTTGGAGGTTAGCTATGTTTTGATTACATTCTAGTTTAGTTAACCTTTGAACCATAATTTCAAAAGGTAAAAAGAACCTGGCATAGTTGGGTCTAAAGGATGGAAGGCAAAAGTCCAAACCAAACGAAAGTAAAAATTCCTCTCTTTTAGATAAAACATAGTCAGAGAAGTTAAAAATACATTTTTTGTTAGACTGGAAGTCAGGAATAACGACACCGAGATTCAAAAGCTTTCTTTGGTGTCTCGTAAAAACATCAGAGATATAGTTGTTGATAAATTTACAAAACATTCTTTGGTACAGTAAGCGATCTAACATGGATAAATCATTGTACAATAAATCTTCAATGTTGAGTAAGTTGCAGTTAATTGTTCAATCGTGCGAAGTTTACAATCAATTTTCATTCTTGAGTAAAGTCTTGAGTGCATCTTTGTAGAACTGGGTGTTGTACAGGGTGGATTTGTACAATCTAAAGCGGATGAACTTCGGAGTAGTGTCATTAATTTGGCAGTATTGAAGAAAATCGAGATCAGCTTTGGCCTTTTCCAGTCTAAGGGTAGTCTTCTCTAGTTTTCTTGAGGTAGATATAGTAATGGGCGGATAACGGTGCTTCAGCAGTTGAGAAAAGTGGTGAATTCCTCGTAGTCGAAGACGAAAGGCGAATAGGAGAACGAAGAAGAGTTTCCGTATCATCGTTGGAGAGACACAGCAGGTCAGTGAATACACATATAAAATCTCCAGGGGATGACCATGATACAACGATTAAAACATCAATTATTCTAAGAAACGTTTCGCACATGAAATTCTCTGTGCATCATCAGTCTGTGAAAGATAAAGACACATTATAAATAACAAACAATAAAAGTTTAACAGGAATTCACATATATTAAAAATAAGTCTTAAAATTACATAAAAGAAACACAGTAAAAATGAAAAAACAGGTTAAAAAGAGACTGCTTAAACACCAACCGTTCATTGTGAGGAGAGAAGATGGAATGAACTACGACAAGTTAAAAGTAACGACTTCAACTATGCCAGGTACAGAGTTGCTGAGGACGTGTTACTGTTAAGAGAGGGAACAAGCCTCTTGATATATAAAAGACTCAAGTATGGTTAAATGGTCAGGATGTTTGACATGGTCTATTATGGAAAACTGTTCTTTTTGTATTTCAATTTGCAATTATAAAAGCATGATTTCTGATGTTGGAAGATTCAGGTTGCTTTATTTCTCTGACCAGTAGCGAAAGCTGAAGCCCAAGTGAGAGCAATATCTGACCCTTAACAGCCTTCGAGTTTGATCCGACGTAAGAGCCCGGACATCCAGGGCATGTAAATTATTATATAACGTTGGATCGCATAAGGCTGAAGGCGATCTTTATAGTTAAAAAAGGAAACAATTGGTGCAGGTATTGCTGGATATGAGTTTGGCTTTAAGGCATGGTATCTCATGGCAATGTTCTTCTTTTTTAGAGTACATTAACAACTTTCATCCTAATATCAATTTTACAATGGAAGTAGAGAACGATGATTGTTTACCTTTTTTAGATTTGAAATTACCAGAACTAACTCTGAGTTCTCCACGTCGGTCTATAGAAAACGTACTTTTACTGACTGACTAACAATTATTATAGTTCGTGTCAACAATCTTTTAAAATTAATACTATTCACACTTTGGTTAATAGAGCACTGAAATACTCTTCGTCTTGGCATCTATTCCACGTGAAATGACTTTTTTGCTAGGTTTCTTCAAATCTAATCGTTTCACTCGACATTGTTCAAAAAAAAAAAAAACCATCAACAAAAATACTTACAAAATTTTTGCAGCCACCAATACCTAATTTTAATGTCCCTAAAAGACTATTTTATGTCACAATCCCCTATATCTGACTTGAAATTTACATCCAGCCTGAAACGAATCATTGGAACATGAGATACCATGCCTTAAAGCCAAACTCATATCAGCAATACCTGCACAATTGGTTCCTTTTTTAACTATAAAGATCGCCTTCAGCCTTTTATGCGATCCAACGTTATATATAAATTTACATGCCCTGGATGTCCGGGCTCTTACGTCGGATCAACTCGAAGGCTGTTAAGGGTCAGATATTGCTCTCACTTGGGCTTCAGCTTTCGCACTGGTCAGAGAATAAAGCACCTGAATTTTCCAACATCAGAAATCATGCTTTTAATTGCAAAATTATTGAAATACAAAAGAACAGTTTTCCATAATAGACCATGTCAAACATCCTGACCATTTAACCACCCTTGAGTCTTTATATATCAAGAGGCTTGTTGTTCCCTCTGCTTAACAAGAACACGTCCTCAGCAACTCTGTACCTGGCATAGTTGAAGTCGTTACTCTTTAACTTGTCGTAGTTCATTCCATCTTCTCTCCTCACAATGAACGGTGGTGTTTAAGCAGTCTCTTTTTAACCTGTTTTTTCATTTTTACTGTGTCTTTTATGTAATTTTAAGACTATTTTTAATATATGTGAATTCCTGTTTACACTTTTATTGTTTGTTATTTATAAATGTGTCTTTATCTTTCACAGACTGATGATGCACAGAGAATTTCATGTGCGAAACGTTTCTTAGAATAAATTGATGTTTTAATCGTTGTATCATGGTCATCCCCTGGAGATTTTATATGTGTATTCACTGACCTGCTGTGTCTCTCCAACGATGATACGGAAACTCTTCTTCGTTCTCCTATTTCGCCTTTCGTCTTCGACTACGAGAATTCACCCACTTTTCTCAACTGCTGAAGCACCGTTATCCGCCCATTACTATATCTACCTCAAGAAAACAGAGAAGACTACCCTTAGACTGGAAAAGGCCAAAGCTGATCTCGATTTTCTTCAATACTGCCAAATTAATGACACTACTCCGAAGTTCATCCGCTTTAGATTGTACAAATCCACCCTGTACAACACCCAGTTCTACAAAGATGCACTCAAGACTTTACTCAAGAATGAAATTGATTGTAAACTTCGCACGATTGAACAATTAACTGCAACTACTCAACAAATTGAAGAATTATTGTACAATGATTTATCCATGTTAGATCGCTTACTGTACCAAAGAATGCTTTGTAAATTTATCAACAACTATATCTCTGATGTTTTTACGAGACACCAAAGAGAAAGCTTTTGAATCTCGGTGTCGTTATTCCTGACTTCCAGTCTAACAAAAAATGTATTTTTAACTTTCTCTGACTATGTTTTATCTAAAATAGAGGAATTTTTACTTTCGTTTCGTTTGGACTTTTGCCTTCCATCCTTTAGACCCAACTATGCCAGGTTCTTTTTACCTTTTGAAATTATGTTTCAAAGGTTAACTAAACTAGAATGTAATCAAAACATAGCTAACCTCCAACAAAAAATTTCTAATTTGGTCCATAAAACATAGTTCATCTAAAACCCAGTTGGACACCTTTTTTTAGACCTGCTGATTTGAGAGTACTATTGAATTTGAAGAAACGAGAGGACATAATCATATGTAAACCAGACAAGGGTAAGGGAGTGGTCATTCTAAACAAGAACGATTATGTACAAAAAATGGAAACCATCTTGTCTGACAGTTCGAAGTTTGAGGTCCATGGCGAACCTTCCTTTCTTGATATATATAAGCGAGAAGACAAGATTAACAGATTTCTAAGGAAAATTAAAAATGATAACATCATAAATGAAACAACTTATCAACAACTGTTTGTCATTGGTTCATCTTTTAGTGTTCTTTATGGGCAACCAAAAATATAAACCTGACTTCCTTTTAAGACCAATATGGCCTGCTTATAACAATCCCTCTTTCTCTATCTCAAAATTTTTAGCTGGACTTTTATCTGAATATAGTAATAATGAATATTCTTTGAAAAATGGATATGACTTTCAACAACTGATTACCAGACAAGATGGAGATTACTAAAATGGTTAGTTTTGACGTTGAGTCTCTATTTACCAACGTACCTCTTAATGAAACCATCAATATTATACTTAACAAAATATTTATTTAATGATGATACAAATTTCCATGGTTTTTAATCGGGATATTTTTAAACAATTACTCGATCTTGCAATGCAAGATTCGATGTTTGTATTTAATCAGCGACTCTACTCGCAGGTCGATGGAGTTGCAATGGGTTCCCCTTTAGGCCCCATTTTGCGAATTTTTTTATGTCTCATTTGGAGTCTGAGTTTTTAAACCGATGTGATTTTAACTTTAAGCCCTCTTATACCGCAGATATGTGGATGATACCTTTGCTTTGCTTCAACACCCATGGCAATGTTCTTATTTTTTTAGAGTATATTAACAACTTTCATCCTAATTTCAATTTTACAATGGCAGTAGAGAACGAGGATTGTTTACCTTTTTTAGATTTGAAAATTACCAGAACTAACTCTGAGTTCTCCACGTCGGTCTATATGAAAACGTACTTTTACTGGACTGACTAACAATTATTATAGTTCGTGTCAACAATCTTTTAAAATTAATACTATTCACACTTTGGTTAATAGAGCACTGAAATACTCTTCGTCTTGGCATCTATTCCACGTGGAAATGACTTTTTTTGCTAGGTTTCTTCAAATCTAATTCGTTTCCACTCGACATTGTTCAAAAAACCATCAACAAAATACTTACAAAATTTTTGCTAGCCACCAATACCTAATTTTAATGTCCCTAAAAGACTATTTTATGTCACAATCCCCTATATATCTGACTTGAAATTTACATCCAGCCTGAAACGAATCATTGAACATGAGATACCATGCCTTAAAGCCAAACTCATATCCAGCAATACCTGCACAATTGGTTCCTTTTTTAACTATAAAGATCGCCTTCAGCCTTTTATGCGATCCAACGTTATATATAAATTTACATGCCTGGATGTCCGGGCTCTTACGTCGGATCAACTCGAAGGCTGTTAGGGGTCAGATATTGCTCTCACTTGGGCTTCAGCTTTCGCACTGGTCAGAGACTAAAGCAACCTGAATTTTCCAACATCAGAATTCATGCTTTTAATTGGCAAAATTGAAATACAAAAAGAACAGTTTTCCATAATAGACCATGTCAAACATCCTGACCATTTAACCACCCTTGAGTCTTATATATCAAGAGGCTTGTTCCCTTTCTAACAGTAACACGTCCTCAGCAACTCTGTACCTGGCATAGTTGAAGTCGTTACTTTTAACTTGTCGTAGTTCATTGTCCATCTTCTCTCCTCACAATGAACGGTTGGTGTTTAAGCAGTCTCTTTTTTAACCTGTTTTTTCATTTTTACTGTGTTCTTTTATGTAATTTTAAGACTATTTTAATATATGTGAATTCTCCGTTTTACACTTTTATTGTTTTGTTATTTATAAATGTGTCTTTATCTTTCACAGACTGATGATGCACGAGAATTTCATGTGCGAAACGTTTCTAGAATAAATTGATGTTTTAATCGTTGTATCATGGTCATCCCCTGGAGATTTTATGTGGCTATTCACTGACCTGCTATATATTATAATCATTATTAATGATATTAATATATATATATAGATATATATATATATATATATATATATATATAATTTATTATTATAGTTATTAAATTATTATATAATATATTATATATAATATATATTATATATATATAACTATATAATAAATATATAATATATATATATAATATATATATATTAATTTTTTAATTTTTATATAATATTATATATATATATTATAAAATTATTATTATAATATATGTATACATATATATTATATATATATATATAATATGTATATAATGTATATAATATATATAGATATAATATATATTATATATATAATATACATCCAATACATACATATATAGTTATATATATATATATATATATAATATATATATATAATTATATATAATATAATATATATATATATATATACATATATATTGTATATATATATATATATAATAAATTATATAATAAACTTATATATATAATATGATATATATTATATAAATATATTGTATATATATATATATTATTATATAATCTATAGTATATAATATTATATATAATATATAGTATATATATATATTATATATATATTACATACATATAACTTTAAGGGAATAATACAGTAATTTCAAACCCCTCTCTCACTTCAGGCCTCATCATATATTTAAAACTATTCCCAACTGGTAAATCAACACAAGTTTCCTTAATCCTTTGAGAAGGAAGGTCTTAGCAGATTGTAATGGGTCTCTTGTGGAAGGAAGTAAATGCCTTCCTATCTCAAGATATTAATATCTTAAATAATAATATTATAAATATTTTTTATCATATCTTGAAGTGTGATTAACAACTAAATATTATAACTTTCTTTTCATTATATGTTGAGGTATTATTTTCAATAATATTATTATAACACCCTTCCTTTGCATCTCATGGCATTAGCATCAATTATAATATTACATCTACCTTTCTATTATATCTTAAGGTATTATTAACAGTAATTACATTATAACCACCTTTCTACTATATCTCAAGGTATCATTACCAATAATAATATCATAACTGCCTTTCAATCATATCTTAAGTTACTATTATCAACGATATTATAACTACTCATCTATTATAGCTCAAGGTGCTATTATCAAAAATAATATTGTAACAACCTTTATATTATATATCAAGTAATATTATCAGTAACAATATCATAACTACCTTTCTATTCCATCTTTAGGTACTATTATTTATGATAATATCTAAACTACATTCCTATTAAAACTGAATGTATTATTATCAGTCTGAAAGTGGTTATATCATATTTCAAAGAGTTTTTTCCAGGGTAATAATATTAACACTAAAAAATTAAGGTATTACTAATAATAATATCAAAACTACATTCATACTAAAATTCAAATTACCATTATCAGTATGGAAAGAATTACGTCATACTTCAAAGATGGTAATATTGCCATTAAAAAATTTAAAGTATCATTGCTAATGATAATATCATAACTAAATTCATAGTAAAACTCCAGGTATCATTATCTGTCTGGAAGTGATTATCTCATACTTCAAAGAGGTTTTTCCCAGGTTGTAATATTACCAATAAGAAATTTTAAGTATCACTGCTAATGATAATATCATAACTACATTCATACTAAAACTCAAGGTATTATTATCTGTCTGGATGTGATTAAATCATACTTCAAAGAAGTTTCTCCAAACTGTTAATATTACCATTAAAAAAAAAAAAAGCGAAATTATAACCCGAAAGCAGATACCAAAACACAGCCAATCCAATCCGAATCTGGGTTACAGAACAGCACCGCCACAATATATATCCCACGGACGTGGGCTATACATCAAAACACTGACACACAAAGCCTCATATATACGTGCAATTCGGCGGCTATATCCATCGACGCCCAGTCCAAAGTCAGCGGCAATATTAATGACTAATTGGAAACTCGTTAATCTCTTTTAATTATAACCGTGTGTCAATACCTGGATAAATTAAGCCCTCTCTAGTAATATACCGATGTTTTGGCTGTGTTTTATGAGCTATGGGGGGTTTGAGTTTGTGGGGGGGGGGGGGAGGGGGGGTGGGGGCGGCGGTTGATGGAAATTATTTAAGGGGATGGGTCGCTTCTCGAGTTTCTCATATAGTGATAGTAGTTTTAGGTAGGTAGTAGTTGTGTGTATGAGAGAGAGAGAGAGGGATGACGAGGAAACACCGACGAAGTAACAGACAGGACGGAATGGGTAGAAAAGATCAGACATTGGATGAAGCCAGACACAGAGAGAACAAAGATCCCCTCCATGAAAGCCTACATCACCAAGAAATTAAGGGAGAAAACAAGTTAGGTCAATGAAATAATGAGACTAATACACAACACCAATAACACAGAAACAAATAACTTGACATATACAGGAGCAAGATTAGTAGCAGAACTGATGGGGACACGAACACCAACACCACCAGAACAACCAACCCAACAGAAACCAAAACAGCAACCTCCTTGGAAAAGGCGCCTGGAAAAGCAAATCATGGTGATGAGATCTGACTTGAGTAAACTGAAAGAGATGGCAAAAAAAATGCAAAGAAGCAAGAAAACAAGGGAGGAGCTGAACGAGAAATACAAAGTACAGGAGAGGGGACTAAACAACTCAATAGAGGATGTAAAACAGAGGCTTATCCAACGATACATGAACAGGAATAAGGGATACCAACAGAACAAACTATTTGGAACCAACCAGAAAAGACTATACAGCCAACTACGAGGGGAAGACAACCACCAAGAAATTCCTGAAGCTGAACCAAGTGAAAGACTCTGGGGAAACATATGGAGCAATCTGGTATCACACAACAAACATGCAACATGGCTCCAGGAAGTCAAGGTGTAAGAAACAGGGAGAATGAAACAAAGATTTACTGACATCACGACAGACGCAGTCAGACACCAACTAAAGAAAATGCCCAACTGGAAAGCCACAGGTCCCGATGAAGTCCATGGATACTGGCTCAAAAACCTCAAGGCCCTACACCCAAGAATAGCAGAACAACTCCTGCATACCAGCATTGTATCTCATATCACCATGCGCCCAAATGGATGACCACAGTAAGAACATCCTTAGTCCAGAAAAACAAGAGTAAGGGAAATATAGCCAGTAACTACAGGCCTATCACCTGCCTACCAATAATGTGGAAGTTACCAACAAATATCATCAGCGAAAGGCTATACAACTACCTAGAGGATACAAACACCAACATAAAGGCTGCAGAAGGAAGTGTAGGGGCACAAAAGACCAGCTTCTGATAGATAAAATGGTAATGAAAAACACTAAGAGAAAGAAAACCAACCTAAGCATGGCATGGATAGACTATAAGAAAGCCTTCGACATGATACCACACACATGGCTAATAGAATGCCTGAAAATATATGGGGCCGAGGAAAACACCATCAGCTTCCTCAAAAATATAATGCGCAACTGGAATACAGTACTTACAAGCTCTGGAATAAGACTAGCAGAGGTTAATATCAGGAGAGGGATCTTCCAGAGCGACTCACTGTCCCCAATACTCTTCGTAGTAGCCATGATTCCCATGACAAAAGTATTGCAGAAGATGGATGCTGGGTACCAACTCAAGAAAAGAGGCAACAGAATGAACCATCTGATGTTCATGGACGACATCAAGCTGTATGGTAAGAGCATCAAGGAAATAGATACCCTAATCCAGACTGTAATGACTGTATCTGGGGACATAAGGATGGAGTTTGGAATAGAAAAATGTGCATTAGTCAACATACAAAAGGACAAAGTAACAATGACTAAAGGGATAAATCTACCAGATGGGAGCAACATCAAACACATAGATGAGACAGGATACAAATACCTGGGAATAATGGAAGGAGGGGATATAAAACACCCAAGGGATGAAGGACACGATCAGGAAAGAATATATGCAGAGACTCAAGGCGATACTCAATTTAAAACTCAACGCCGGAATTATGATAAAAGTCATAAACACATGGGCAGCGCCAGTAATCAGATACAGAGCAGGAATAGTGGAATGGACGAAGGCAGAACTTTGCAACATAGACCAGAAAACTAGGAGACATATGACAATACACAAAGCACTACACCCAAGAGCTAATACCGAACGACTATACATAACACGAAAGGAAGGAGGGATAGGACTACTAAGCATAAAGGACTGCGTCAACATCGAGAACAGAGCACTGGGGCAATATCTGAAAACCAGTGAAGACAAGTGGCTCAAGAGTGCGTGGGAAGGACTGATAAAAGTAGACGAAGACCCAGAAATATACAGAGACAAGACAATGACAAACAGATCAATGCACGGGCAATACATGAGACAGACTAAAGAACTGGACAGCGATGAAACATGGCAATGGTTACAGATGGGAGAGCTCAAAAAGGAAACTGAAGGAATGATAACAGCGGCACAAGATCAGGCCCTAAGAACCAGATATATCGAAAGAACGATAGATGGAAATAACATCTCTCCCATATGTAGTAAGTGCAATACAAAAAATGAAACCATAAACCACATAGCAAGCGAATGTCCGGCACTTGCACAAAACCAGTACTAAAAGAGGCATGATTCAGTGGCAAAAGCCCTCCACTGGAGCCTGTGCAAGAAACATCAGCTACCTTGCAGTAATAAGTGGTACGAGCATCAACCTGAAGGAGTGATAGAATACGATCAGGCAAAGATCCACTAGGACTAAGGTATCAGAACAGATAGGGTGATACGTGCAAACGGACCAGACGTGACGTTGATTGACAAAGTCAAGAAGAAAGTATCACTCATTGATGTCGCAATACCATGGGACACCAGAGTTGAAGAGAAAGAAAGGGAAAAAATGGATAAGTATCAAGACCTGAAAATAGAAATAAGAAGGATATGGGATATGCCAGTGGAAATTGTACCCATAATCACAGGAACAGTAGGCACGATCCCAACATCCCTGAAAAAGAATCTGGAAAAACGAGAGGCTGAAGTAGCTCCAGGATTCATGCAGAAGAGTGTGATCCTAGAAACGGCGCCCATAGTAAGAAGAGTGATGGACTCCCAAGGAGGCAGGATGCAACCCAGAACCCCACACTATAAATGCCACCCAGTCGAATTGGAGGACTGATAAACCCCCCAACCACCTCCCCCCCCCCCCCCAAAAAAAAAATAATATTAATAAAAGTGGTTTTTCCAGCATCCACTTCAATCGCCGAAATATTCATAAAAAAAAAAATTAAAACCAAATCTCAATATATATATATATATATATATATATATATTATATATATATATATATATATATATATATATATATATATATATATATATATATATATATATATATATATATATATATACTATATATTATATATATATATATAGATATATATATATATATATATATATATATATATATATAATATATAATATATATATATATATATATATATATATATATATATATATATCTATATATATATAACATATGGATATATATATAATATATATATATATATATATATATATATATATATATATTTATATATATATATATATATATGTATATATATGTATATATATATATTATATATAATATATATATATTTATATATATATATATATATATATATATATATATATATATATATATATATATAGATATACACATATATAAATATATATGTATATATATATATATATATATATATATATATATATATATATATATATATATATATATATATATATATATATATATATCGTATCTATATATTATATATATATATATATATATATATATATATATATATATATATATATATATATATATATATATATATATATATATATATATATATATATATATATATATATATATATATATATATATATATATATATATATATATATATATATATATATATGCAAGTTTGATGCATGTAAAATTGTCTATTCCCCATGATTCAAGATTATCTCGGTAGTTATTTCATTTGCAGTTAGATCTTCAAGAGGTCAAAACCAAAATCTGTTAATCAATTAAGCAATATTCACTCTCTCATTCCGAAAAGTATTTCAAAAACATCTTCAAGACTA
>NC_087208.1:50957508-50960008 GCF_015104395.2 Macrobrachium nipponense | reverse complement strand
AGTGTGTCCATAAGGTCCCAGTACCATTACAAGTATGTATTGCTCAGAATGATATTGGGATTTTATGGACTTCTACGTCCCCTTCATGCATAAATAGCTCCAGCCTGTGATTTAGAAAAATAATAGTAAAAATAACACAGACTTTTTTTAGGAAAATGCATATGGGATGAACCATATTATAGTATAACTTTCAAATGTTACAGTATACCTATCAAAGTGGATTACTTCAGAGCCCTTAGCTGAATGGCTGGAAAAAGTAACGTCACGCTACTAACAGAATAACGCTTTTTCAATCAATGTCTCTGACTTTTGGGAAAAATCCTGTTTTCTATGTATACTAAATGGGAAATCTCTCTCTCTCTCTCTCTCTCTCTCTCTCTCTCTCTCTCTCTCTCTCTCTCTCTCTCTCTCTCTCTCACTGAATGCCATGAAATCTTTATTTCAAAAGACTGAATTTAGCAAGTACACTGGCTTGCATTTCCATTCTCTCTCTCTCTCTCTCTCTCTCTCTCGCGATGAATGCCATGAAATCTTTATTCCAAATTAGCGAATTTAGAAAGTACATTGGCTTGCAATTTTCATTCTCTTCTCTCTCCGCTCCTCATCTCCTCTCTACCAACCTCTCTCTCTCTCTCTCTCTCTCTCTCTCTCTCTCTCTCACTGAATGTCATGAAATCTCTTGTTTATCACCAAAGACTGAATTTAGCAAGTGCACTAGCTTTCATTTTTCTCTCTCTCTCTCTCTCTCTCTCTCTCTCTCTCTCTCTCTCATTGCATGTCCCTAAACATCATCACAGTCGGTTTGATGCATTGTACTTCTTTGTTAGTGGAGAATGAATATTGCAATCATGATGGCTTGTATTTCCGTTTTTTCTGGCACAGTGGACCATTATAACTCAAAGGAACCTCTCTCTCTCTCTCTCTCTCTCTCTCTCTCTCTCTCTCTCTCTCTCTCTCTCTCTCTCTCTCTCTCTCTCTCTCTCTGTCACTGAAGGTCCAGAACTGAAGAGGGACAAAAAAATCACAGCGTAGAAAATGTACAGCCAATTACATTTTTCAGCTTTACAAACGTTTGCTGTAAAATTGTCTAGCGTGACAGGAAACGCAAATACAGAGACAGAAATGCGAGAGAATGTTGCGAAAAGCGACAGAGAGAGACGGATAAAACAGAGAAAAACCAGGTAACGAGACACACACACAGAGTTCCCTCCACTGCACAGGTTTACAGAAAAGCACATAGTTAACTTAACTACAGAGGTTTAGCAAGAAACACAGACTTCACTTAACTACAGAGGTTTAGTTAGAAACAGGGTTAACTTAACTACAAATGTTTATTTAGAAACAAAGTTAACTACAGAGGTTTAGCGAGAAACAGTTAACTACAGATGTTTAGTTAAAAACAGAGTTAACTTAACTACAGAGGTTTAGTGAGAAACACAGAGTTAACATAACTAATGATGTTTAGTTAGAAACAGAGTTAATATAATACAAATGTTTAGTTAGAAACAGGGTTAACTACAGAGGTTTAGTTAGGAAGAGAGTTAACTACAGAGGTTTAGCGAAAAACAGAGTTAATTTAACTACAGAGGTTTAGCGAGCAAAACAGAGTTGACTTAACTACAGATGTTCAGTTAGAAACAGAGTTAACATAACTACAGAGGTTTAACTAGAAAAACAGAGACTTAATTTAGCTATAGAGGTTTGGATAGTAACTGAGTTAACTCAACTACAGAGGTTTAGCGAGAAACACAGAAACTTCACTTAACTACACGCTTAGTTAGAAACATAGTTATTTTAACTACAGAGGTTTAGCAAGAAACACAGAGACTTGACTTAACTACGCAGGTTTAGCGAGAAGTAACAAGAGAGGCGACAGAACTCATTTAGTAGCAAGTGTTATGGCTTCAACATAATCTTTGGATTTTTCGATGAAATGAGAAACATAGTCAATGACACTAACACGAGAACTTTAATACGAAAGCACTCAACGTACATGACACAATGTCCTAACTTCACGTGATACACTGAAATGAAGGCCAGGACGCTGTAAAAGATTCAGGCATTTCTGACCATAAAGCCTGACACTATACCAGATCTAATTATCTCTGGGATATTTCATTGTCACTAGCTGGTTGCTGCTCTTAGCTCATCAACCATGCTTTATGAGGGATATTCAGTCTTTTCTCTTATGGCAGAACTCATTTTCTCAGTTTTATTGAGATTTCTTTAATTACATTGTCTTTTATTCTCTCTCGAATGGTCTAGTGTTTATTTCCGCTCCTCTGATCATTTTCGTTTTATGATGTGCACTGTACCTGAGTTTCTCTTGATGTTTCAATGTTTATGATTTTGAATTAAAAACAAAAACAAAAGAATTTCTCATTAAATAGATGCTTAATTGCTTGCCTCCGTTTCAGCAGAACATAAAATATGATGCTTTCATCAAAAAGAAAGTATACATCTATATGTAGTGAAAGTGTATATCTATGTATGTATGAAA
>NC_087208.1:50950882-50957008 GCF_015104395.2 Macrobrachium nipponense | reverse complement strand
AAGGACTGAAGGGATAAAGCTACCAGATGGGAAAAAAACAACATCAAAGACATAGATGAGACGTGATACAAATACCTGGGAATAATGGAAGGAGGGGATATTAAACACCAAGAGATGGAGGATACGATCA
Organism: Macrobrachium nipponense; assembly: GCF_015104395.2. NCBI lineage: Eukaryota > Metazoa > Arthropoda > Malacostraca > Decapoda > Palaemonidae > Macrobrachium > Macrobrachium nipponense. Next base: position 50,956,878 of record NC_087208.1, on the reverse strand, counting down.
GGAAAGAATATATGCAGAGACTCAAGGCGATACTCAAGTCAAAACTCAACGCCGGAAATATAATAAAAGACATAAACACATGGGAAGTGCCAGTAATCAGATACAACGCAGGGATAGGGGAATGGACGAAGGTAGAACTTCGCAGCATAGACCGGAAAACGAGGAAACATATGACAATACACAAAGCACTACACCCAAGAGCAAATACGGACAGACTATACATAACACGATCGGAAGGAGGGAGGGGACTTCTGAGCATAGAGGACTGAGTCAACATCGAGAACAGAGTATTGGGGCAATATATGAAAACCAGTGAAGACGAGTGCCTCAAGAGTACATGGGAAGAAGAAGGAGTGATAAAAGTAGACGAAGACCCAGAAATATACAGAGACAGGAGAATGACAAGCAGAACAGAGCAATGGCAAACCATACCAATGCACGGACAATACATGAGACAGACTAAAGAACCAGCCAGAGATGACACGTGACAATAGCTACTGAGGGGAGAACTAAAGAGGGAAACTGAAGGAATGATAACAGCACAAGATCAGGCCCTAAGAACCAGATATGTTCAAAGAACGACAGATGGAAATAACATCTCTCCCATATGTAGGAAGTGCAATACGAAAAATGAAGCCATAAACCCCATAGCAAGCGAATGTCCAGCACTTGCACAGAACCAGTAGAAAAAGAGCCATGATTCAGTAGCAAAAGCCCACCACTGGAGCCTGTGCAAGAAACACCAGCTATGTTGTAGTAATAAGTGGTAAGAGCACCAACCTGAAGGAGTGATAGAAAACGATCAGGCAAAGATCCTATGGGACTATGGTATCAGAGCAGATAGGGTGATACGTGTAAATAGACCAGACGTGACTTTGATTGACAAAATAAAGAAAAATGCATCACTCAGTGATGTCGAAATACCTTGGGACACCAGAGTTGAAGAGAAAGAAAGGGAAAAAATGGATAAGTATCAAGACCTGAAAATAGAAATAAGAAGGATATGGGATATGCCAGTGGATATTGTACACATAATCATAGGAACACTAGGCACGATCCCAAGATCCCTGAAAAGGAATCTGGAAAACTAGAGGCTGAAGTAGTTCCAGGACTCATGCAGAAGAGTGTGATCCTAGAAACGGCGCACATGGTAAGAAAAGTGATGGACTCCTAAAGAGGCAGGATGCAACCCGGAACCCCACACTATAAATACCACCCAGTCGAATTGGAGGACTCCGATAGAAAAAAAATAATAATTATAATAAAATAATGTTTTGTTGAAATTGAGCGTATACAGGATCTTCTCAATTCTCCTCATAATTAGTTTTTCTGACTCAGCTGATTTGTTGAGTTGATTTCCAATATTCATAATAATAATAATAATAATAATAATAATAATAATAATAATAATAATAATAATAATAATGACAATAATAATAATAATAATAATAATAATAATAATAATAATAATAATGGGCAGTGCCAGTAATCAGATACAGCGCAGGAATAGTGGAATGGACGAAGGCAGAACTCCGCAGCATAGATCAGAAACCAGGAAACAAATGACAATACACAAAGCACTACACCCAAGAGCAAATACGGACAGACTATACATAACACGAAAGGAAGGAGGGAGAGGACTACTAAGTATAGAGGACTGCGTCAACATTGAAAAACAGAGCACTGGGGCAATATCTGAAAAACAGTGAAGACGAGTGGCTAAAGAGTGCATGGGAAGAAGGACTAATAAAAGTAGACGAAGACCCAGAAATATACAGAGACAGGAGAAAGACAGAAAGAACAGAGGACTGGCACAACAAACCAATGCACGGACAATACATGAGACAGACTAAAGAAGTAGCAGCGATGACAATGGCAATGGCTACAGAGGGGAGAGCTAAAAGAAGGAAACTGAAGGAATGATAACAGCGGCACAAGATCAGGCCCTAAGAACCAGATAAGTTCAAAGTACGATAGACGGAAATAACATCTCTCCCATATGTAGGAAGTGCAATACGAAAAATGAAACCATAAACCACATAGCAAGTGAGTGCCGGCACTTGCACAGAACAGTTACAAAAAGAGGCATGATTCAGTGGCAAAAGCCCTCCACTGGAGCCTGTGCAAGAAACATCAGCTACCTTGCAGTAATAAGTGGGTACGAGCACCAACTGAGGGAGTGATAGAAAACGATCAAGCAAAGATCCTCATGGACTATGGTATCAGAACGGATAGGGTGATACGTGCAAATAGACCAGACGTGACGTTGATTGACAAAGTCAAGAAGAAAGTATCACTCATTGATGTCGCAATACCATGGGACACCAGAGTGAAGAGAAAGAGAGGGAAAAAATGGATAAGTATCAAGATCTGAAAATAGAAATAAGAAGGATATGGGATATGCCAGTGGAAATCGTACCCATAATCATAGGAGCACTAGGCACGATCCCAAGATCCCTGAAAAGGAATCTAGAAAAACTAGAGGCTGAAGTAGCTCCAGGTCTCATGCCGAAGAGTGTGATCCTAGAAACGGACACACATAGTAAGAAAAGTGATGGACTCCTAAGGAGGCAGGATGCAAACCGGAACCCCACACTATAAATACCACCAGTCGAATTGGAGGACTGTGGTAGAGCAAAAAAAAAAAAAAAAAAAAAAAAAAAAAAAAAAAAAAAAAAAAAAAATAATATAATAAATAATAATAATAATAATTATAATAAAAATAATAATAATAATAATAATGATAATAATAATAATAATAATAATATATTATTATTATTATTATTATTATTATTATAATATTATTGTACTTAGGAAGCAGACCCTCTCTCAAGCATACTTTATTAAAAGTAATGGCTACTTCAGCAGCGTTACACTTGTAGAGATTCTTCTCTATTTTGCGAATAGCGGCTTTTTCCGTGCTACTTAAACAGGCTAGTAGAGCGCCTATAGAGGTCATGGTAAAATACAGGGTCAAAATAGGTGTATATATTTGAATTTTACAGATAAAACTATGATACCATAGTCATCAAAGTCATTAACGATTTTCTCTCTCTCTCTCTCTCTCTCTCTCTCTCTCTCTCTCTCTTTCTTAAAGCGAGCTTTCGTCTGGAGCTGCCAGACATCCTCGGGCTGGGAAGACTGAGGGTGGACTGATCTTGGTGCGGTGTCCGTCCTCCTTCTATCATGTGGCTGACAGCAGGGGTCTGCCCCATGCTTGTCTCCTATTGGCTGGTGGCGGTGAGTCTTGTTTTCATTGGACTGCCTGAGCAGGTCTCAAGCCACTTACTTCGGGCCGATGGTTGCGTTGCAGCATATCCTGCAGCCGCCTGGACCTCCTAAGCGGCGCTGTAACATTGATGGGCGTTGCGCTACGCTGTGGGACGTCACGGCTACTTTGATTTCCATCGGCTGCAGGAGTACCTCGTTCGGGGGCATTGTCATCCATGAGTTGTCATGATCGGTGGTGTCATTGTTGGTGGCAGGTCTCTCATACTCGTAGGGCGGGAGGAGAAATTCTTCCTGCGTCGTATTCAGATTAGGTTTATTTGCTGGATGAGTAGCGCCTCCAGCAGGCGCAAACCGACGGGCATCAGGGGCCTTCCGATGATCTTCGTGTTCTTTATGATGACATCTCGGGAGATGGCCTCGTGATGTTTGGTGCGGGCGTGATTCTTTATAGCCCCCTCTTGGGCGCTGGCACGAGAGTCTCTTCGACAGTCGCATGGTAGTCATACCTACGTAGGCGCCGCTGCATTCGCAGAATGGGCAGTATACTGGTACATACATGCGTCGCTTCAGGGGTTCTCGTGCTGTGGAGAGGGGTTATTTTTCATAAAAAGATCGCGCGTCCTCCGATTCTGGTAATATGATGAGGTCGATATTCTTGGTGTCGTCAGCGGGGCGGATACATTATCAGAAATAATTTTCTTAATGGCGTCCTCTTCTTCACGGTAATGGGAACTCATGAAGGCTTTGTAGTACAGCTTGATATATCCTGGGGGCGGGGCTGCGGGCTCTCACTACCGTACCATTTCTCCAGGGCTGTGCGGACTTCCTTGCTGATTAATTTATTTGAGTACCCGTTATTCACAAGTACTTGGGAGGCGCGGTCGAGTTCCTGGTGAGTGTCCTGCCAGGTTGAGCAGTGGGAGAGGGCCCTCCTGACGAAGGCCCTGACGGTGGTGCTTTGAATCTGGCGGGGCACTCGCTGTCTCCGTTGAGGCAAAGTCCTAAATTGGTTTTCTTTGTGTAGACTGAAGTACGGAGACCGTCTTCCGTCTTGCTTACAAGGACGTCGAGGAAGGGGAGCCGATCGTCGGAGCTGCGTTCGACTGTGTAGTTCAGCACACTACACTGCTGAAATGCTTGACGGAGGGCTTCTACCTCATCCTCGGCGTCGACTTGCACAAAGATGTCGTCAATATAACGTCCATATCTGCGGGGTTGCTGCATCCTGGCAAAGACCCGTTCCTCCACGGTGCCCATATAAAAGTTAGCGAAGAGAAACCCCCAGTGGGGAGAGCCCATCGCCACGCCGTCCTTTTGGCGGAACATCTGGCCACGGTGGGTGGAGAAAGGGGCCTTCTTCGTGCATATCTCCAGCAGCGTACGGAGCGAGGCTTCCGGTATGTTGAGGGGCGCCGTCGACTGATCCTGTAGACACGATCAAGGATTATATCTATGGTTTCGTCGACAGGCACGTTCGTAAATAGGGGACTCTACATCCAGCGAGGCGATAATCCTGGTACCAGGGGCGTCCTTGATGGCTTCTAAGAACCTCTGCCGAAGACTGCAGGCTGTACGACTCGGGACGTAAGGGGAGGGGTCAAAATTTGGTTGAGGCGTTTAGCCAAGGCGTACGTAGGGGCGGGCGTCAGGCTGATGATCGGCCGGAGGGGGTTTCCTTGCTTGTGGGTTTTACTTTGACATATAAATAACCCAGGCTGTAGTCTCCTTGTATGGGCGGGAGGTGCACAGCATTTGTTGCAGCATTCACTGCGCTGATGATCCGTTAGCCTCCCTCTTGATGTCGTCTGTCGGGTCCTCGTCAGGCCGCTCGAACTGCTCTCGTCAGACAAAATAGCATCCAGCTTCTCGTGATATTCGGCAGTATCAATCAAGACGAAGGCTGCTGTCTTGTCCGCGCGTCGCACCGTGATGTTCACTTTCTCCTTCAGTTCCTTCGCTGCTTTCTTCATCTCCTTGGTGAGGATCCCGCTGGAGTGCGAGCCCCTCTCTGTAAAGAGTTCAGCAAGTAGGAGGGGTTTGAAGGGCGTCGGTAGTTCTACGGTGCTCGGGCTTCGAGTTGCTGGATGGAGTCTAGGAGCAACTCGATTTCGAGTCTCTGTCATGAGGCCTGGGTCTCGAAAATGAAGTGGCAATTAAGACCCAGCTTCAGAAGGGCGTCTTGATCGGGAGTGGGGGTCGTAATCGGTAAGGTTAATGTATCCTTGGGTTCGTTCAGGGATGCGGAGTTTGCCGCCGTTCAGGGAGATGAGCTTGCGCAGGGCACCTCTCATCGCTGTTTTATGTCGTCCTCCTGAAGGCGGACGAGGATTCTCTCGATGTTCCCAGGGTACGTTGGTTCCTCTCCTCCATATGGGTTGTCTACATCCATGGGTATGTCACGTTCAGGATTTTCAAATTCGGTGTCGTCCAGTCCATGACTACCTTCCTCTCGAAGGGCACCAGGACGTTACTGCTATAGGTTCCTCTCCTACTCCACTGGTGCCGGGGCTGCTTCTCACTCTCTCCCACTCCTGCCGCAGTCTCTTGGTCTCGTTCTGGAGGGCACGCAAGACTACCGAACTGCGTGCCCTCCAGGGTACGTTGGTTCCTCCCTACTGGGTTGTCTAACATCCATGGGTAGTCACGTTCAGGATTTTCAAATTCGGTGTCGTCCAGTCATGATACCTTCCTCTCGAAGGGCACCAGGACGTACTGCTATAGGTTCCTCTCCTACTCCACTGGTGCCGGGGCTGCTCTCACTCTCT
>NC_087208.1:50916503-50934003 GCF_015104395.2 Macrobrachium nipponense | reverse complement strand
GTATGTAATTTATGTGTTTCTTCCCCTGATACGTGATGGTAATATATCTTTGTCTGTAGTGTATTATTGTATTTCAATAATAAATAATAATAATAATAATAATAAAAATAAATAAAATAATAATAATAATAATAATAACAATAACCAATAATAATAAATATATTATTATTATTTATTATTATTATTATTATTATTATTATTATTATTATTATTATTATTATTATTATTATTATGAATATTGGGAAATCAACTCAACAAATCAGCTGAGTCAGAAAAACAAATTATGAGGAGAATTGAGAAGATCCTGTATACGGTTAATTCGCTTGGAACTCCATTAATTTCAACAAAACATTATTTTATTATAACTATTATCATTATTTTTTTGTCTATCAGAGTCCTCCAATTCGACTGGGTGGTATTTATAGTGTGTGGTTCCGGGTTGCATCCTGCCTCTTTAGGAGTCCATCACTTTTTTACCGTGCGGGCCGTTTCTAGGATAACACTCTTCTGCATGAGTCCTGAACTACTTCAGCCTCTAGTTTTTTCCAGATTCCTTTTCAGGGATATTGGGATCGTGCCTAGGGTGTTCCTATGATTATGGGTACAATATCCACTGGCATATCCCATATCCTTCTTATTTCTATTTTCAGGTCTTGATACTTATCCATTTTTTCCCTTTCTTTCTCTTCAACTCTGGTGTCCCAAGGTATTGCGACATCACTGAGTGATGCGTTCTTCTTTATTTTGTCAATCAACGTCACGTCTGGTCTATTTACACGTATCACCCTATCTGCTCTGATACCATAGTCCCATAGGATCTTTGCCTGATAGTTTTCTATCACTCCTTCAGGTTGGTGCTCTTACCACTTATTACTACAACGTAGCTGGTGTTTCTTGCACAGGCTCCAGTGGAGGGCTTTTGCTACTGAATCATGGCTCTTCTACTAGTTCGTGCAAGTGCTGGACATTCGCTTGCTATGGGGTTTTTTATGGCTTCATTTTTCGTATTGCACTTCCTACATATGGGAGAGATGTTATTTCCATCTGTCGTTCTTTGAACATATCTGGATCTTAGGGCCTGATCTTGTGCCGCTGTTATCATTCCTTCAGTTTCCCTCTTTAGTTCTCCCCTCAGTAGCTATTGTCACGTGTCATCTCTGGCTGGTTCTTTAGTCTGTCTCGTGTATTGTCCGTGCATTGGTATGGTTTGCCATTCGTCTGTTCTGCTTGTCATTCTCCTGTCTCTGTATATTTCTGGGTCTTCGTCTACTTTTATCACTCCTTCTTCTTCCCATGTACTCTCGAGCCGCTCGTCTTCACTGGCTTTCATATATTGCCCCAATACTCTGTTCTCGATGTTGACTCAGTCCTCTATGCTCAGAAGTCCCCTCCCTCCTTCCTATCGTGTTATGTATAGTCTGTCCGTATTTGCTCTTGGGTGTAGTGCTTTGTGTACTCTCATATGTTTCCTCGTTTTCTGGTCTATGCTGCGAAGTTCTACCTTCGTCCATTCCCCCATTCCTGCGTTGTATCTGATTACTGGCACTGCCCATGTGTTTATGTCTTTTATTATATTTCCGGCGTTGAGTTTTGACTTGAGTATCGCCTTGAGTCTCTGCATATATTCTTTCCTGATCGTATCCTCCATCTCTTGGTGTTTAATATCCCCTCCTTCCATTATTCCCAGGTATTTGTATCCCGTCTCATCTATGTCTTTGATGTTGTTCCCATCTGGTAGCTTTATCCCTTCAGTCCTTGTTACTTTGCCCTTTTGTATGCTGACTAAGGCACATTTTTCTATTCCAAACTCCATCCTGATGTCCCCAGATACAATCCTTACAGTCTGGATTAGGGTATCTATTTCCTTGATGCTCTTGCCATACATCTTGATGTCGTCCAGTTAGTAACTTCCACATTATTGGTAGGCAGGTGATAAGCCTGTAGTTACTGGCTATATTTCCCTTACTCTTGTCCTTTTGTACTAAGGATGTTCTTCCTGTGGTTATCCACTTGGGCGCATAGTGATTTGTGATACATTGCTGGAGTTATTCTTATTATTATTATATTATTATTATTATTATTATTATTATTATTATTATTTGCCGCACAGCCAATTATTAGTAATTCCAGTCCTTCTTGTCGCGCAATTTAAGTAATTACATTATTTATGTGAATCTGTCTGTCGATAATCACAGAAATGGAATATATACTTACGTCTAATTTGTATTAAAAAGAGTATACGACTCTCTGGTAAAGCCACATGAAAAGTGTATGTAATTGGTCAAGTTCCCTATAAAGATTACATAATACAGGTCATTACTGCTATAATGCCTCAACATGACCGTATGCAACCCATTTTTCACCTTGTAATTTTGCATTAGAAATTGAAAGAAGGCGTTCTACAATCTATTGTATTTGGGTCAGGAAAATAATCATTCACTGATAAATCAACCATTTCAGTTGATCCTTTATCAGATCACTAATTAACACAAAAATGAGATTACACGTTGGCTGCCCTATTAAACGGTTAATTAAGGCGATGGGCACTTTGATAAAAGTGGGGAGAAACAAGAACAACATCATTAATGCAATTCGAAATAGAGGGAGTGATTATTATGTAATGATTCGGTAAAAGTATGGGAAATTATTGGTAGTGGTTCAATATGAAATTATTCCTCTCTCTCTCTCTCTCTCTCTCTCTCTCTCTCTCTCTCTCTCTCTCTTCTCTCTCTCCTCTCTCTTCCTTCTCTCTCTTCCAGGAAGTGGCCTTTAGATCAAGCACATTACAACATGAGGTAATGTTCAGTGTAACGAACAAAAAAAAAAAAACCTTCTGAAATTTTGGGAACAATTAGAGGATTAACTTGCCCAGAATTTTGAGATTTTGAATCTCTCTCTCTCACTCTCTCTCCCTAGCCCACTTAATGAGCGCTAGTCCATTGAGTCTATTAACGTCCATCTCTGACAGAACGTCATTACACTGACCGTTAAAAAAGGGTCTTAGCCGCTTCATTTGCAGACAAGAAGAGGCGGGCTCGTTAAGAGCCGGGGGAAGGGGGGGGGGTGTATGAATTTCACCAAAATGAGATCACTCGCGGAGTCCCGGAAGCACTAGAGATATGAAAGTCTAATTTTCGGAATAACGGGTCAGCGTGCCGTAATTGAATCTCTTCTCGTAATTAACCTGAAACAAAGAGATGATAAAACAAATTTTTTCGGGGACCTGTTATTCCATAATTCATTCTAATTTCTGGCGGACATTCACGTGGATACTGGAAACCAACAAAAGCATGGATTACGATTCAAGAGTCCAGGGGTTGAACCCAGCTTTGTTTTATAGGAGTGGAAGAAGAAATGGTCGTTTGGGAATGACTAGCATTCATACGACTAACCTGCTTTATATTCCAGAATCCAGGTGTAGATTCCAGGTGAGTCCTGGAAACTAACACAAGCTAGGATTATGATTCCAGAGTCGAGGGGTAGAATCCAGCTTTGTTTTATAGCAGGGGAAGATTAAAAGGAGGTTTTGGAATTCCTAGCATTCATAGGAATCCAGTCGAGTCCTGGAAACCAGCACAAGTTAAAATGAGATTATTATTCCAAAATCCAGGGGTAGAATCCAGGTGAGTCCTGGAAAACAGCACCAGTGAGGATTCTAATTCCAGAATCCAGGGTGGACTCCAGGTTGTTTAATAGCATGAAAGGGTCATTTTAGAACGTGTAACATTCATACAGCTGACCTGCTTTATAATTCCAGAATCCAAGCAAGTCCTGGAAACTAACACGAGTGAGTATTCTAATTCCAGAATCCAGTTGTAGATTCCAGGTGATCTCATAGCATTGGAAGATTAGGTCACCTTAGAATCCCTAGCATCCATACTATTAACCTCATCCCCTCTAAGTTCAAGATCGCCCTATTCTAGATGACTTTCAAAGGCCTGTAGCCTAAGGGAAAGGCCTCTCTCACATTCCAGGCGGATAAACGTGGAGGACCATTCTCTCCCTTGCAAGAGAGAGGGGGAGAAGCGCCCTTTATCTTTCACAGATAATCTTGGACGTGGGTCCTTTGTAGGATTTAATATTTTTCTTAAAATGGTGAAGGGATCTTAAATGGAGTAGGGACAAATTTTGAATATTTCTTACTGAAACTTGGTTCACTGTAATGGAAATTAAATGATGATTTTCTTTAAAATATAAATCTCCAATTATTTGCGCAAGATAAACTTCGCTGAAAGTAGGTTATAGCCCCCATTTCTGCAGAGAGAGAGAGAGAGAGAGAGAGAGAGAGAGAGAGAGAGAGAGAGAGAGAGAGAGAGAGAGAGAGAGAGAGAGAGAGACTTCTCTTCGTAATCAACTCTAAAATGATGAAGGATACTGACTTCTGCTACCAACCTTTTCTCTTTTATTTTTTTTACTTCTCTCAGAAACGAAAAACAAAATAACAAAAACGAGAAAAAGAATAGAAAATAATGGAACACAATACAGATACTACTCTCGTCTGGAATTCAGGAAATGAACTTGGTATTTGATCTGCAATTTTTTTTTCATTCAAAGTCTTTTAATCTTTTCCCCCGTGAATGACAACAGTCGGAATTCATGATGAGTTCAGAGTGCATTATCTTTATTGCAGGAGAAGATTTCCCGGAGAGAGAGAGAGAGAGAGAGAGAGAGAGAGAGAGAGAGAGAGAGAGAGAGAGAGGAGGGGGGGATTGCTGTAAATGATTTTCCTCAGATTCTGATTGCAATAATGAGTGTGTATGATTGCTTTTCAGAGAGAGAGAGAGAAGGCTGTAAAAGATTTTCCTCAGATTCTGATGGCAATAATGAGTGTGTATGTGTGTTTTTGAGAGAGAGAGAGAGAGAGAGAGAGAGAGAGAGAGAGAGAGAGAGAGAGAGAGAGAGAGACCTTACTCTACAGACCTTACATCTTGTTCGGGTTGCCCAAGGTTCCTCAGTTTTTTTGGATACTGACTACAATATTGTGTGGGTGCGTTCGTCAGAGAGAGAGAGAGAGAGAGAGAGAGAGAGAGAGAGAGAGAGAGAGAGAGAGAGAGAGATGATAATGTGAACACGTCCTGGATTTACGGGGTCACGTAATATTCGTGGGAGTTGAGGATGAATAAAGGTGACAGTTATAACAAGAATCTAGGGAGATGTTCGTGAGAAATTTGCTCCCTCTCTCTCTCTCTCTCTCTCTCTCTCTCTCTCTCTCTCTCTCTCTCTCTCTCTCTCTCTCAATGTGATTTTCAACCGCTTTTTTGCATAATACAAGACTCCCCCCCCCCCTCCCATCTCCCCCCCCCCCCCCTCTCTCTTTCTCTCTCTCTCCCTCCATTTTACCAGAAAAAAACAACCTGTGTTTCAGCCCTGCACGGAACTGACTATACATCAAGTACGAGAGAGAGAGAGAGAGAGAGAGAGAGAGAGAGAGAGAGAGAGAGAGAGAGAGAGAGAGAGAGTTCATTTTGGCGGATGAAAGATTTATGTCGTGTGGTCATGTAATGTAAAATCTACCCTTTTTTTTTTCCGTAATTGATGGGGGCGATTCAGTTCCCCCACGATATGACACTGACGTATGTGTTTGGCAAATGCCATTAATCTGTACACTTCATAACTCTCTCTCTCTCTCTCTCTCTCTCTCATAATTTTGAAAGAGCCTCGGATCAAGTATAAATACTATCAATTTCCCATACTTTAAATTGTTTTAACGAACACTTATAATCTCTCTCTCTCTCTCTCCCTCATAATTCTGAATGAGCCTCGGATCAAGTATAAATACTATCAATTTCCCATACTTTAAATTGTTTTAACGAATACTTATAATTTCTCTCTCTCTCTCTCTCTCTCTCTCTCTCTCTCTCTCTCTCTCTTCTCTTCCAATAGGATCTCCTTCTGCTGGCATTCATTTATTTTACCTTTTATTAATACTCATATTAATATAAACCTGGATTATTTCTGTTATTAAGCGTTCATCTTCTAATGGCCTTTTTTTTGACGCACAACGGTTCATTTAATCACACCATGGAATTAAATTAACAATCCCTATGGAAATAATTAATCATTGGGCAATCCGTGGATTAATTACGCCAAACGATTATTGGAATAAGCATAAATATTCTATTTATTTCTAAAACCGAAAACAAAAAATACGAAAATAAAACTTCGACATGGCATAAGACAAGGGGAAGTTGGATTGATGACGCGGAACTATTATTGGAATAGGATTAAATATTAATTTTTTTTTTTTATCTAAAACCGAAAACAGAAAATACGAAGACAAAACTCGACAAGGCTTAAGGGAACGGAAAGTTCAAACGCGCCTTCTGGAAAGACCAATATCTGAAGGCAATTTGTTTTGCCTGAGTCGAAGCGAACGCCACTCGCGACAATATGCGAGTGTTGTTTCTTCTTCTTTTCTTCTTCTTCTTCTTCTTCTTCTGTAAAGAGAATTCGAGCGAGTTCGAATTCTCAGCCGAGAAAATGGGTTTATCTTAAAGTAGTGTTTCTCCCAAGCCTGACTCGCAATTAGAGCGAGATGGAGTTCAAATGCTCTCACTTAAGATTTTTACTTCCGCAATGAACCGGAGATATATTTGAAGTTGACTATAAACTGAGAGTTTGGTTTCGTGTGAAATTTGTGAAATTATGTTAGGAAAATTCTCTCTCTCTCTCTCTCTCTCTCTCTCTCTCTCTCTCTCTCTCTCTGGGGGTGCTATTCAAAGGAAGAGCCAATTTAATTTACATATGGAGCTACGATAATATATATATATATATATATATATATATATATATATATATATATATATATATATATATATATATATATATATATATTAACTATTGTAATCCGAATGCAATTTCAACTAGTTCATCCTATGAATACAGTCCTGGAGTCCAGAGAGAGAGAGAGAGAGAGAGAGAGAGAGAGAGAGAGAGAGAGAGAGAGAGAGAGAGAGAGAGAGAGCTAATACAGGCTTTTGTACGGATATTTAACAAATTTCACAAGAAAAGTAATTCGAACTTGTAATTCAGAACAAATAATTATTCTTCGGTTCATTGTCGAAGTAAAAGGTTTAAAATGAGGAAATATCTGACGGGTTATTTTTCCATTTCACACTAAGTACTACACAAAAGCATAAAATCTTCCTCAGTGCTGGAAGTCAAAAAAGAGTTTAAGCCTTCTCTGAATATGACGTCCTTTGCACTAGTACAGGGAATAGAAAGCAAATGACCCAGATTCGTCTATCTAAAGAAAAGACCGGATTTAATCACATTCAAAACAATATTTCGTTTCTACTATAAGAAAAGGTGGAGCGTTTTCCTTTCAACGTAAACACGGAAGAAAACGTGGAGCGTTTTCTTTCAACGTAAACATGGAAGAGGAGTTGGAGCGTTTTCTTTTCAATGTAAACACGGAAGAAAAGGTGGAGCGTTTTCCTTTCAACGTAAACACTGAAGAAAAGATGGAGCGTTTTTCTTTCAGTGACATTTTGCCCCTGAACTTTTATGCGGAAATGACGTCATTTGAGAGTTGGGACCGGGGATGCTGAAATGACTCTGAAAGGGGGAATGAGGCACATCTAATGTGAGGACAGTTCTGATGAAGGAAATGATGAACTGACGAAAGATTTAAAGATTTACATTTTCACATTTCTCATGAAAAGGGACACGTGTTCGTCTAATAACTGTAAGAGACGGAGCTTACAAAACATACAGGTGTAGAAGATTACAGTGTGTTTTATATATATATATATATATATATATATATATATATATATATATATATATATATATATATATATATATATATATGGCTATGTTGTATGTATGTATGTATATGATAAATAACTATATATATATATAAAATATATATATATATATAATATATATTATACAACATACATACATACATACATACATACATACATACATACATATCCATTTAGATTCCTAGTACCAGGGAGGAATGCCCAGAATAGTATCAACCTCTCGAATTACCAGTTGACAACATTCCCTTCCAAATAGCGACCTATATTCTCCTCTAACAAGAATGCTAAGAATTCTAACAGCAAAGCCTAAACCCAGAGTAATTAGGAGCCTACCAAATCACGATTTCCAATTAAGGCAGACAAAGCACGTTTATTAGCAAGGAGTAGTTGGATAGTTCCTTACAAAAATGTAGTCTCTAAGTTGCCCCTTCTTTTGTAGACTTTGTAATCGTATTCGCCTCAGAAGCAGAAGGAAATTAGTTGGAAATATCTATGAAAAAAACCAATGACTGAATGCTACTACACATTATTATATTTTCATCACAATGAATTCCAATTTGTATTAGGGGTGGGATAAATTATTTGAAAATATTTATGAAAATTATCAATAACTGAATGATGATACACATTAATATATAAATTGACACAATCAATTATAAGTTGCATATCTGCAGTATTAGAAGTGGGATAAATTATTTGAAAATGTTTATGAAAATTATCAAGAGGATAAATATTTTTGTTGCAAATGTCTACGAAAAAAAAAAAACAATGCTGGACACATTCTTAAATTATTAGCAAATACAATTGCAATTTACATATCTACTATATTAGAATGAGGGAAAAATTTAATTAAAAACACCTATGAAGCTGATGTGAATTTACTCCAAATAATATATTGTAATTCACGCACAAACCCTCCTCTCCAACATACATACATAAACACACATACATACGTGCACAAACACTTTCAAACGTATGCAATGGTTCGTACGAATCGCAACAAAATTTCTAAATTGTTTGAAACAAATAAATGACTATCGCCTGTGCTGAGCCTTTAATGAATATGTGAATATTTGGCAAAATGAACATAAACTCGATTTCAAAGGCCTCCTGTCTTTGAGCATTTAAATTAAAGGGAACGCGGGCAACAAGGGCATACAAACACGACTCGTGCCACAATTTGGCAGTTTCATCAGGAAATGTATCGGTGGATTTTTCAACTATTTATTTATTTATATATTTATTTAATTATTTATTTTTTACAGAGAGGGATGCAATACTAGTGACCTTAAAATTACAATAGATATTACGTTTATATATATATATATATATATATATATATATATATATATATATATATATATATATATATATATGTGTGTGTGTGTGTGTGTGTGTGTGTTGGATGTATGTATGTATGTGGTATGTATATATATATATATATATATATAATATATATAATAATATATATATATATATATATATATATATAATATATATATATATATATATATATATATATATTTATCAACTGAATCACGAAAGTTTGGAACGTGATAAATCCATAAATAAAGATCTTGCGGAGTTTCTACAAGATCTTTTGACGTTTAAACGTCCTTTACTTAGCAGGTGAACTGACTTACATGAGGAATTGACAATACAAGAAAGGTCGTATAACTGGCAGATAGGGATTATATAGAGATTAGTACCTAGAATGCGACACACCTGGAAGATAGGTAACCTTCCCAAACAAGCATAAACATGGGTACAATTTTAAAAGATTACGTCAAATCTGCTCAGACACAAGGACAAGACAATTAAAAGATTATTATAGATGACAGCTATTAAGAACTTTGGTAAACAAAAACATGTTTACAATACATATTAAACATACATATACAACGAAGATATCTCTAAGGCAACTAATTCTTCTTTAAGTCTGTAATTCTATCTTTGAGGTCATTCTTAAACATGTTACAAGTACAAGGGTCTAAATGAAACAGGCCACGACTAATATTGAAATTACAATGAGAAGTAAGTTGTATAAAAGCAGATTCTAAAAGATTTCGTGATAAGACATCATTTGACCCTGCAATCACTGAACTACCAATCCAATTTGTTCAGTATTTCCCCCCCAGTTGTTTCACTTAAACGAATGAATATTGTATTAGATGTTTGCCCAGTTTTTACAGATATTTGCTGGTGTAATCTTACTTACTTCTAAGCCCTTGCTCGACTGTCCGAGATAAAAAGAAGGGACAGTTCATACATGGAATTTTATATATTATGTTGTTGCTTTCTCTGGGGCCATTTTTTACTAACATTCCTTTTAGTGTGTTAATATAGGAAAAAACAATGTTGACCTTAAAGGCTTTTAGCAATGATTTAATGGTTTCAAATCTGCTAAAATAAGGCAAACTGAGAATGCTCTTAGAATTTTCTTTCTACGTTACTTACACAAAAAAACTTTTTGTGGGCTTTATTATAACAAATATCTAATATATGTGAAGGATAACATAAATCTTTCCCTATTTTCCTCATGTATTAAATTTCTTAATCCAAATATTGGGGACTGACAATGCTCGTAAAAACATAGAAGAAAAAATTGATATTTTGATGTTAAGATGGTGGCCTGAATAGAAATAAACATAAGTTAAGTTGTCGCTCGGTTTTCTATAAATACTGAATTTATATTTAAATGGTTCTCTATGTATCAAAACATCTAAGAAAGGGAGGCAATTGTCTTTTTTCTAATTCTAGAGTAAACTTAATCGATGGTACTTGGTTATTTAATTTAGAGAGTAGATCATTTACATCAATACCGACAGGCAGAACAGCTAAAATATCATCAATATATCTATACCACTTTACAGGAATATAAATGATATTAGGTAAGTAGCGTTTTTCAAAGAATTCCATGTACAATTTTGAGAGTACTGGCGATAAAGGGTTGCCCATTGCCATGCCAAATATTTGTTGATAAAATTCACCATTGAATATAACCTTTCAATCACAAATGCACAACCTAGTGAGTGAAACAATGTGACTTATAGGTAGAGATAATTCATGCTGAGTTAGTTCATTACTAAGATATTCTAAAATAGAGTCTATAGGAACTTTAGTAAAAAAGAGAACATACATCAAAACTAACGAATCTATCAGTGGGGAAAAGAGTAATTTTGTTTAATTTATCAACTAAATCTAGAGAATTATATATGATTTCGGGGGAATCGGAGATGGTATCTACTTCCTTTTAATCATGTTAACATTGCATCCCTTTCTTTAAAATAAATAAAATTGTAAAGATACTGATATCTTTCAATAAGTAATAAGTGAACTGTACCAGAACAAAGATTTACCATAAAGAAGATACATCCGTTGCCGACCCACACCTTGTATATCTTTGCATTTTAATCGTAATTTGCTGACCTATATTAACATTTACCCCCCAAAGACAAACCATTTCTCTCCAGTAACCAGGAATCATTTCGAACGGAAACCTTCCACGCTTATGTTGTGAGACAGTAGACAAATAAGATAACCGTTGTTGACCTTTGACCTATGGGCCGAAACTAGTGGTGGTCATAATTCCCAAGGAATGTTGGAATTACTACGTAGGACTCATTGGAATTTTAGCTGGTGTTGTACTTCGGGGAAACGGGAATTGTGTACAAATAGTTAAGCTATGTTCCTTAATATTATAATAATAATAATAATAATAATAATAATAATAATAATAATAATAATAATAATAATATTTTGGTTTTAGGAAGACCCTCTTTTAGGCAAATACTGTTAAAAAGGATGGCATGAATTAAGCAAGTTGATTTTATATATTGTTTTTTCCATTTTCCTTACAATTCGCTTCTCAGGCTCAGCGATGTTTCTGAGTACTGGCCAATATTCATATTGGGAATTTTCAAAAAATTGTAAATGCTGAAGGAACTCTTTTATTAGAACAGGATATCAGGTCCAGGTCAAGCAGGGGTCGTCGTCAGTGCCGGCCGGTATTATTCCGTAAGCGTAGTTCAGTTCGGGCCAGGGTTGTCTTTGGATTAAGGGCTGGTGTTGGTGCTGGTATAGCTGGTATTACGTGACGTTTCGACCTTCTGTAGGTCCATCTTCGGACGTGGTCGGTTGAAGAGACTGTAGCAAGAAAGTTTGCGGAACGGTATTTATAGCGGTACGGACCTAGAGTTGCATTCTCATTGGTCGGGCCGGTCGGGTTGGTCTTGCGAAGCCGTGGATCCTCGCCTCGAAGGTCTCAGGGATTCTCTTGTGCGAGCGCCACAGTGTGTGCCTGGGGATGAAACGTCAGGAATCCGTCTGTAGCAGAAATCGTATCATTCTGTGGGGCTCCTGATTATCTGGCATCGTCGGGGGGGTCGCTCGCTGCTCTCCGGGCGGCGGTGGGAAGGAGAAAACACGTTTCTTGAGTTATATTTAAGTTTGGTTTCTCCTTACCTATATGAAGGGCTTCTAGGAGGCGCAGACGTCGGGGATCTGTTGTCTGATCTATTATTATGATATTAGGGATAATATCATTTCTTTTTATCCTTTTGTTATGAGCAGTCCTGACGTGGTTGAATATGGCTCCTTCTTGGGCGTGGTAGGAGATTTGCTTGGAGAAACGCATGGAGGTCATACCGACGTATTTGCCGAGGCATCCTCGGACGGGGCATGTGTAACGGTAGACCACGCTCGTCTTCTTCAAGGGATCCTGCAGGGGCGCCGAAGGGTTGTTTTCTCATCACCAGGCTGCTCGTCTTCTTCGTTTTATAATATATAAATATTTTATATTTCTGTCTGGGTCGGCGGGGCTGACGTTCTCCTCGATGATCTTTTTGAGGGCTGTTCGTCCTCCTTGTTACCTCCGGTGGAAGTGCCCCTTGTAGAAAAGCTTGATTGGCTCTGCAACGTCGGGGGCGGGGTTCCTGGTGGTACCAGGCAATCCATACTTTTCCTTATTGACTCATCAACAGCACGATTGGTGTGTCCGTTGTCGACGAGGACCTGGGCGGCGCGCTCCAACTCACTGTGTGTGTCATTCCAGGAGGAGCAGTGTGAGAGGGCCCTCCTGACGAAGGCGCTGATGGCGGAGCGCTTATACCTCTCAGGGCACTCACTCTCACCGTTCATGCACATTCCAGGTTCGTTGGCTTCGTTGTACACCCTCGTGCTGAATTCGGAATCTCGCTGTTCGACAAGGACGTCAAGGAAGGGGAGGCGGCGATCTTGGCAATGTTTCAATCGTGAACGTGAGGCAGCTGTGGTCGTGGAATGCACGTCGCAAGCTGCTCTATCTCATCCTGGGAGTCGGCGCAGACGAAGGTGTCATCGATGTAGCGCACGTTCATCCTCGGTTTCCAAACTGGAAAATCGGAAGACCCTCTCTTCGACGGTACCCATATAGAAATTGGCGGAAAAGGACCCCAAGGGGAGATCCCATCACCACGCCGTCGATCTGGGTGAACATATAGTTGCGGTGATCAGCAAAAGGGGCCTTCTTAGTGCAGATTTCCAGCAGGGCTCGAAGGGCATGCTCTGGGATGTTTAAGGATGGAGTGTCGGTGTCCCTGTAAACTCTGTCCAACATCCATTTGTAAATGGTCTCGTCAACGGGGGACGTTGGTAAACAGGGACTCTACTCCATCGAAGCGATGCATCCTCGGTGGCGTTGCTCGTAGGGCGTCCAAGAACTCGGCCGACGACTCAGGCGTGCCTATCTGGGACGTACGGGGTTAAGATGGTGTTAAGTTTCTTGGGCAACAGGTACGTAGGGGCAGGGATCTGGCTGATTTATGGGCGAAGGGGGTTGGTTCCCTTGTTTATGGGTCTTAACATTCCCATAGATGTAGCCTAAGTCATGGGTCACCCGTTATGGGTGGCAAAATGCAGGGCGTTCGAGGCGGCGTTGACCAGTTTCAATAATCCGGTTGGCCTCTCGCTTGATGTCGTCGACGGGGTTCTTGGTGATTCTGCGGAATTTCGTGGAGGTCTGCCAGGATTTCTTCAATCTTCCGGCGGTATTCCTCAGTCTGGATAAGGACGAAAGCAGCAGTTTTATCGGCCCTGCGTACTGTGAACGTCCTCACGCTTCCTTAACTGCTTCGCTGCTTCCCTCAGCGTCACGGCTGATGATACCACTGCGGTAGTCTCCACGGTCGGTGATGGGCCTCGGCAAGCAGAACGGGCTGAAGGGCGTCAGTCGTACGCAAGTTCCCAAGGTCCTCTTGCTTCTGGATACCGTCGAGGAGATATTCAATTTCCAAGCGTTTATCCATCGGCCTCGGCTGCGTGATGAAGTGGCAGTTGAGGCCCATCCGCAGGATCTTGTCTTTGTCAGGTGTTGGGACGTGACTTGTGAGGTTGATGTACTCGTCACGTCCTTGTGGGAGGCGTATCTTACCTCCGTTGAGGGCGACAGAGTTTCTTGGTAATGGTCCTGTTCTTCTTCTCAGCATCTTTTTCCTCCAGGCGGCGAAGGCAGTCGATGATGTATTCGTGTTGTCCACGCCCTTGGGGGTTTGTCTATTGCACCATTTTCTTCGTCTGGAGGCACGAGGGGGAGCTGCAACAGGGTCGCTACGACGGCGGAGGCCCCCCACTCCCACTCGGTATAAGCTGTCCTTTTCCTCGACGAGTGCGGCCCTCTCTTGTTCCTTGGCGTGCAGTTGATGTTGCAGCAGGGTCCTCCTGAAGCTCCTCGTGCCTGGTTCTCGCTGGCAGGTAGGGTCATGTAGCCGGAAGAATGTGTATTTTGGTAGAAGACCCTCTTTTAGGCAAATACTGTTAAAAAGGATGGCAGAATTAAGCGAGTTGATTTTATATATTGTTTTTTTCTATTTTCCTTACAATTCGCTTCTCAGGCTCAGTGATGTTTCTGAGGGACACTCTCTTTCCTTCCACTCCATGGGGCGGAACGTGTTCCTCTATTATTTTCTTCATGGCTGCTTCTTCCTCCTTGTATTGGTGGTGCATGAAAGCTTTATAGAAAAGTTTGATATCCTCCGGGGGCGGAATGCTCCTTCTCTCTTCCTCCGTCATGTACCACTTGTCAAGGGCGGCTCGAGTTTCTCGGTTTACGAGTTTATTCGAGTACCCATTGTTAATTCGCATCCCAGATGCGTTGCTCGCCAGTCTAAGCAACAACGAGAAAGCCGTCATCAGAAAGATAGAGAAGACTCTTACAAGATTAATAGTGCTGAAGCAGCAGTCATTTTTAACAAAATAATAATAATAATAATAATAATAATAATAATAATAATAATAATAATAATAATAATAATAATAATAAAATAATAATACTAGTTGTATTATTAATATTATTATTATTATTACTATTATTATTATTATTACTATTATAAACAATAGCAACGTTTCCCAGTTTAAATTCCACCTAGTGATTTCATCGAGCACAACAACATCATCAAAAACAACAAGAACAACAACAACAACAACCACAATAATAATAATAATAATAATAATAATAATAATAATAATAATAATAATAATAATATAATAATAATAATAATTATAAAATTGAGAAGAGAAATAAAATCTAAAAGATTAATAATGAAATTAAAATCACCTGACAGACGAATTAAAAATGATGAAAAATAATAATAATAAAAATAATAAAATTGAAAATAGGAATAAAATCTAAACAAATAATTAAAAAAATTCACCTTACATTGAAGAATTAGAATAATAAAAAGATAAAAAAAAAAAAATAAAACCTGAAATTCAACCTTGAAGAAGACCGAAGCGAAGGCTTTACTATATATATATATATATATTCCGTGGGCCTCAGACGCGTGCCCCTAGTAAACATGGCTAAGGAATGACGTGATGGGGATAAGGTGTCTCTATAGTCGATATCTCAAGGGCCAACCTCCTTCGATTCCCCTCCATTTACATAGATAAAATGCTCCCTCCCAGAGTACGGATGAGGGAGAAGTGGTATTTTACGAGAAAGGAGGAGGAGGAGAAGGAGGAGGGGGAGGAGATAGGGTGGATAAGAAAGAGGCGTGGTTGAATAAGGATTGAGGATAGGAATGAGATAGGAGATAGGAAAATAATGGTCTGTGTTTGCGTGTATATGTGTGTGTATATACTATATATATCATACATTATATATATATATATATATATATATATATATATATATATATATATTATATATATATATATATATATATTTATATATATATATATATATATATATATATATATACATACATATATATATATATATATATATATATATATATATATATATATATATATATCATATATATATATATATATATATATATCTATATATATATATATATATACACACCATATAATATACATATATACACATATATATACATATATACACACATATATATAAACATATATATATATATATATATATATATATATATATATATATATATATATATATATATATATATATATATATATATAACTGGTAAAAATGTTGATACAACAGAATTTCCGTTTATATGGGCTCCTTTTATTATTTATATATATAATATATATATATATATATATATATATATATATATATATATATATATGTCATATCACATTACAGTGATTCATATACATACATCGAGCTACAATAAGGTGTTGTAGCTCGATGTATGTATATGAATCACGGTAATGTGATATGACTCATATAATGGCTACGAGGTGACAAAAGCACTACACACAGTTTACCGAGGTCGAGTGTGTTGATGGAGAATCTACAAAACAAAACAAACGAATACCTGATGAGCGACAGGTTATTTGTAGGTGAGAGGCGGCAAAAACTCATAGACTCTTGTGGTGGTGGTGTGGGTTAAGGCTTTACCGTCGGCTTTTATTTGTTTGGTTTCGATGTTCGCGCCCGGGAGCCGGCAAATCTCTTATCGAAAAAAAAAAATCCCCTTCGGTTTAAACATATATGAAAAAATATATTAATTCTGAGGTAGAGGAAATTAGATATTAAAGGAATTTGTAGCTCTAGATATCTATATATATATATATATATATATATATATATATATATATATATATATATATATATATATATATATATATATATATATATATATATATATATATATATATATATATATATATATATCTGATTATAAATCACTTTAGCACGTGATTCATTTATCAATACATATCCACAGGTGAATAATAAGAGACAGGGTGTAGGTCCCGAACGGTTTTCAGCTTTATTTTCAAGCCATTGGCAAAGGACTGAAAATAAAGCCGAAACCGTCAGGACCTACTCCCTGTCTCTTTTTTTCACGTGTGGATATATATATATATATATATATATATATATATATATATATATATATATATATATATATATATATATATATATATATATATATATATATATATATATATATATATATATATAATATATATAAGTCTATCACATTACCGTGATCATATACATATATCGAACTACAAATGTCCTTTAATATCTAATTCGCTCTACCTTTGAATTAATATATTTTCATATATGCTTAACCGAGGGGGAATTTATTAAGTGATAATAGAATGGCGATCGACAGGCGCGAACCAGCGACCTCTCAATTCCAGGACTGGTTCGCGCCTGTCGATCGCCAATTCATTATCGCTTAATAAAGTCCCCCTCGGTTTAAGCATATATGAAAATATATAAATTCCGAGTAGAGCGAATTAGATATTAAAGGACA
>NC_087208.1:50899019-50906003 GCF_015104395.2 Macrobrachium nipponense | reverse complement strand
TGACTTGTGAGGTTGATGTACTCGTCACGTCCTTGTGGGAGGCGTATCTTACCTCCGTTGAGGGCGACGAGTTTCTTGGTAATGGTCCTGTTCTTCTTCTCAGCATCTTTTCCTCCTAGGCGGCGAAGGCAGTCGATGATGTATTCGTGTTGTCCACGCCCTTGGGGGTTGTCTATTGCACCATTTTCTTCGTCTGAGGCACGAGGGGGAGCTGCAACAGTGTCGCGCTACGGAGTACGGCGGAGGCCCCGGCCCACTTCGTAGTATAAGCTGTCCTTTTCCTCGACGAGTGCTGGCCCTCTCTTGTTCCTTGCGTGCATGTTGATGTTGCAAGCAGGGTCTCCTGAAGCTCCTCGTGCCTGGTTCTCGCTGGGCGTAGGGTCATGTTAGCCGGAAGAATGTGTATTTTTGGTAGAGAAGACACTCTTTTAGGCAAATACTGTTTAAAAAAGGATGGCAGAATTAAGCGAGTTGATTTTATATATTGTTTTTTTCTATTTTCCTTACAATTTCGCTTCTCAGGCTCAGTGATGTTTCTGAGTAACTGGCCAATATTCATATGGGAATTTTCAAAAAAACTTGTAAATGCTGAAGGAATCTTTTATTAGAACAGGATATCAGTACAGTTCAAGCAGGGTCGTCGTCAGTGCCGGTATTATTCCGTAAGCGTAGTTCAGTTCGGGCCAGGGTCGTCTTTGGATTAAGGGCTGGTGTTGATTGTGATGGTATAGCTGGTATTACGTGACGTTTCGACCTTCTCGTAGGTCATCTTCGGACGAGTACGGTTGAAGAGACTGTAGCAAGAAGTTTTTGCGGAACGGTATTTATATCGACACGGACCTAGAGTTTGCATTCTCATTGGTCGGGCCGGGTTCCCGGTTTTTGGGCGAAGCCGTGGATCTCGCCTCGAAGGTCCTCAGGGATTCTCTTGTGCGAGCGCCACAGTGGTGTGCCTGGGGATGAACGTCAGGAATTCTGTCTGTAGCAGGAATCGTATCATCCTGTGGGGCTCCTGATTATCTGGCATCGTCGGGGGGTCACTCGCTGCTCTCCGGGTGGCGGTGGGAGGGAGAAACGTTTCTTGAGTTATATTTAAGTTTGGTTCTCCTTACCTATATGAAGGGCTTCTAGGGGAGGCGCAGAATATTGGCCAGTTACTCAGAAACATCTCTGAGCCTGAGAAGCGAATTGTAAGGAAAATAGAAAAAACATATATAAAATCAACTCGCTTATTCTGCCATTCTTTTTAACAGAATAATAATAATAATAATAATAATAATAATAATAATAATAATAATAATAATAATAATAATAATAATAATAATAATAATAATAATAATAATATTCGGAAGGAGACCCTCTCGTAGACATGTTTTGTTAAAAATGATTGCTGCTTCAGCACTATAATTCTTGTAAAGAGTCTTCTATACTTCCTGATGACAGCTTTCTCGTTGTTACTTAGACTGGCGAGCAACGCAACCACAACCAAAGGGCATGGTAAAATTCGGTTGAGTCATTTGATTTATTATTGCTTATACAATTCTCTCTCTCACTCTCTCTCTCTCTCTCTCTCTCTCTCTCTCTCTCTCTCTCTCTCTCTCTCTAACGCGACGTTTCCTCCTGATCTACAGGACATTATCAAGCGATAACTGCTGAGGGACTGAATTCCAGTGTTGTTGGTGTTTTTGATTAAGCTGACCTTGTGTCAGCACGGCTCTTGCTCAGAGCAGCCCGTAAAAAAGCCAGTGTTGTTGTTGTTGTTGTTTAAGATTAAGCTGGCCTTCTGCCAGCACGGGCTCTTGCTCACAGAGCAGCCCATATAGTGGCGAGTCCATCTCCTTTTATCGTGGTGTTGCGAGCTCTTAAGTACGGTCAGAGCACCTCTCCGGCAGGTCGGGTTTTCATTGGTTCCCAGGAAGGTGACTCATACGGCGGGCGTTGATGAGTCTTGCAGACCTTCTCAGGTGGGGGGTATCATCGGGAGCCTCTTGATTGGCTTCTACCTAAGTGACCTCACCCCTGGTATTATTCTCATGTCCGGTGTTCGTGTCATGCGCGCTGGTACTTTCGTTAGGGGGAGGGGTGTGTCCTCCTCACACACGTCGGTATCAGGAACGCCTTCTTGGTATGTATTAAGGGGAGGCTTTTCCTCGAGGATGAGAAGCGCTTCTAGGAGACGCAGACGTCGTGGGTCAGGTGCTCTCCCGATGATCTTAATATTCCTGACGATGTCGTCTCTCGTGATGTTTCTGCGGTGTACTACAAGGGCGTGCTGCCTAATGGCGCTCTCCTGGGCGTGGCAGGAAATCCTTTTTGACAGGCGCATCGTCGTCATGCCGATGTAAATCCCAGGGCATCCTTGGGCGGGGCTTACCTATCGGTAGACGAATCGTTAGGAACCACGTGGGACTCTTCAGGTGGGGGTCCTCCTACCGGCGGGGAGGGGTTGTTTTTCTTCATCAGGAGGTCCTTCGTACGCCGATTCTTGTAGTAAATAATGAGGGACACTCTCTTTCCTTCCTCCATGGGGCGGACGTGTTCCTCTATTATTTTCTTCATGGCTGCTTCTTCCTCCTTGTATTGGTGGTGCATGAAAGCTTTATAGAAAAGTTTGATATCCTCCGGGGGCGGAAATCGAATCCGCCCCCGAGGATATCAAACTTTTCTATAAAGCTTTCATGCACCACCAATACAAGGAGAAGGAAGAAGCAGCATGAAGAAAATAATAGAGGACACGTCCGCCCCATGGAGGAAGGAAGAGAGTGTCCCTCATTATTTACTACAAGAATCGGCGTACGAAGGACCTCCTGATGAAGAACAACCCCTCCCCGCCGGTAGGAGACCCACTGAAGCAGTCCAACGTCGTCTACCGAGTTTATTCGAGTACCCATTGTTAATTAGCATCCCAGATGCGTTGCTCGCCAGTCTAAGCAACAACGAGAAAGCCGTCATCAGAAAGATAGAGAAGACTCTTTACAAGATTAATAGTGCTGAGCAGCAGTCATTTTTAACAATAATAATAATAATAATAATAATAATAATAATAATAATAATAATAATAATAATAGTTGTTATTATTAATATTATTATTATTGTTACTATTATTATTATTACTATTATAACAATAGCAACGTTTCCCAGTTTAAATTCCACCTAGTGATTTCATCGAGCACAACAACATCATCAAAAACAACAACAACAACAATAATAATAATAATAATAATAATAATAATAATAATAATAATAATAATAATAATAATAATAATAATAATAATAATAATAATAATTATAAAATTGAGAAGAGAAATAAATCTAAAAGATTAATAATGAATAAAATCACCTTACATGACGAATTAAAATATGAAAAAAAAGATAATAATAAAAATAATAAAATTTTAAAATAGGAATAAAATCTAAACAAATTAATTTTAAAAATTCCCCTTACATGAAGAATTAGAATAATAAAAGATGAAAAAAATAAAACCTGAAATTTAACCTTGAAGAAGACCGAAGCGAAGGCTTACTATATATATAAATATATATATATTCCTGAGCCTCAGACGCGCGCCCCTAGTAAACATGGCTAAGGAATGACGTTGATGGGGGATAAGGTGTCTCTATAGTCGATATCTCAAGGGCCAACCTCCTTCGATTCCCCTCCTCATTTACATAGATTAAAATGCTCCCTCCCAGAGTTACGGATGAGGGAGAAGTGGTATTTTACGAGAAAGGAGGAGGAGGAGAAGGAGGAAAGGAGGGGGAGGAGATAGGGTGGATAAGAAAGAGGCGTGGTTGAATAAGGATTGAGGATAGGAATTGAGATAGGAGATAGGAAAATAATGGTCTGTGTTTGCGTGTGTATATGTGTGTGTATAAATACCTATATCTATATAATAATATATATCTATATATATATATATATATATATATATATATATATCTGATATATTATTATTATATTTTTTGTTATATATTATATTATATATTATTTTTTTATCTCTATATATTTATATTTATTATATTTATATAATAATTATTTATATTCTATTTATTATATATCTTTTATATTCTATAATAATATAATAATATATATATATATATAATATATTATATAAAAACCATATATATACATATTAATATCTATATATATAGATATATATTATAATTGATGATATATATATAATATAATATATTATAATTATATATATATATAATATATATATATAATAATATATAATATATATAACACATTAACACCTTTATACACTTTTATATAATATTAATATATATTATATATATATATATATATAATACATATTTTAATAGTAACTAATATCTATATAATAATATATATATATATATAAAGTATATATATATATATATGACTATTATATATCTATAATATATCTATATAATATATACCATATATATATAGTTTATATAATATATATATATATTATATATATATATATATATATATATATTCATATATATATATTATTATATTATAGATAATATATAATATAAATTAATATATTAATAATTATAAATAATTATATATATATACTATATAGATATAAGATATATATTAATAATATATATTAATATAATATATATAATTATCTATATATTATATATCGAACTACAAATGTCCTTTAATATCTAATTCCGCTCTAGCCCGTCGGAATTTAATCGGTATTTTTCATATATTGTTTGAACCCGATGGGGAATTTATTTAAGCGATAATATAATTGGCGATCGACAGACGCTTAACCATGCGAACCTCGATTCAAATTCTAGGGACTGCAGTGAAGCGCGGCCCCAAAACCACCCCGCCACGATATATATATTATATATAGTATATATTATATATAATATATATTATTATATATATATAATTATATATTATATATTATATAAGCCAGCAAAATCTTCTTATGCGAAAAAAAAAATCCGCCCTTCGGTTAAACATATATGATATATTCTATAAAAATTAATATAAATGGATATAGCTCTAATATATTATATATATATATATATATATATAGATATATATATATATATATCTATACATATATATATATATATATATATATATATATATCTGATTATAATCACTTTAGCACGTGATTCATTTATCATACATATCCACAGGTGAATAATAAGAGACAGGGTGTAGGTCCCGAACGGTTTCAGCTTTATTTTCAAGCCATTGGCAAAGGACTGAAAATAAAGCCGAAACCGTCAGGACCTACTCCCTGTCTCTTTTTTTCACGTGTGGATATTAGTATATATATATATATAATAATATATATATATATATATATATATATATATATATATATATATACTATATATATATATATATAGTCATACATTACCGTGATTCATATACATATATCGAACTACAAATGTCCTTTAATATCTAATTCGCTCTACCTTTGAATTAATATATTTTCATATATGCTTAACCGAGGGGGAATTTATTAAGTGGATAATAGAATTGGCATCGACAGGCAACGAACCAGCGACCTCTCAATTCCAGGACTGGTTCGCACCTGTCGAATCGCCAATTCATTATCGCTTAATAAATTCCCCCTCGGTTAAGCATATATGAAAATATATTAATTCCGATGTAGAGCGAATTAGATATTAAAGGACATTTGTTGTTCGATATATATATATATATATATAGATATATATATATATATATATATATATAAATATATATATATATATATATATATAGATATATAAATATACACGAATTTTTATCACTATACCGTGACATCCATATATACACGGATTAAGCTACAAATGTCCTTAATATCCAATCCGCTCTACTTCTGAATTGATATATTTTCAAGTTTTGAACGAAAGGAAATTTTTTTTGTAGATAATAATTTCGTCCTCTCGTGGATTCGAACCAGCGCACAGAGGAGAAATCCGGACTTCAGTGAGGTTACCGACTAGGCCAACAATTCCCAGGTAGAGCAAATCGGAGATTAAAGGACATTTGTAGCTCAATGCTTAATTTACATATTGTATTGTACATACATACATAATATACAATCATGCATATACCCTTGTCTCATGATTTTTCAATGTTTAATTAAGAAAATAATCAAGGTTTAAGAAAACCTAAAGATAAAATATTGCTAACATCTCGTAAAGGACAATTTCAATTTGGGGTTCTTACCGAAACCCCACCTCCGCCACCCCCGCCCCCCCCCCCCACAAAAAAAATAAATACAATGCAGTCTCTGAGTGAACTGAATAAAAAACTAAACGACAGAAAAATATGAAATTTAAAAACAGGATAAAACTTCATTTCCACTGGACAGTTACATGGAAAAATTTAGCTTTTGCAAATTACTTTTGGTGGTCCTTTCTAAAATATTAAATGCGCAGGGGCCATGTAGCTTACGGTATACTTAAAAATATTGTATTTGAATGCATATCGGCGGCTGGATAAGCCCTTTATTTATATTTTGCGATTTGTAACTCGATCCATTTTGTGTGTCTTTTGTTATCATTACCAAATTATTTTCCGTTCTAAATTAAAAAACGAAAAGATTACCATTCATTGACATCATTTTAAATTATTTCCCTAGTTCCTTTAGTTGGCCTGGAGTGGTAAATTAAATTTCAATTAGCAAAAGAGAGAGAGAGAGAGAGAGAGAGAGTGAGAGAGAGAGAGAGAGAGAGAGAGAGAGAGCAGAGAGAGAGAGCAAAATTCACAACGAAACATCACTTTATATTGCTTCCCTAATTCCTTTACTTGGTATGCTACACTTAATGGCGTCATTACTTTGAATTACTAATCTTTCCTAAATACCTGGAAAATTATGTCTCAATTAAACCAATTAAATTACAATTTAATCATCTTCATGATGGTCAGATTACGCCATTAGTAGATGTCAGATTATGTTTTAGATTTACCTGATAGAAAAATGATTCCATTCAAAATAAAAAAAAGATAAA
>NC_087208.1:50881519-50894019 GCF_015104395.2 Macrobrachium nipponense | reverse complement strand
CAAAACACAGTCCCCTCACTAGGACACTTAGTCCCCTCCACTATATCCGCCTGTTTAAAAGACAGAACACACTAGTGAGCATACTCAATTGTAAAGACAAAGTCAAAAGATTAAATGAAATAGAACATCTTTACAAAATGTCAAAAACAGAGTATGCCACATCTTTGGCTAAAGCACAGTAACTCTTACCCATAGCAGCTTGGAATATCACACACTTTTCACAAAACAAAAAACATTGCATAGCTATCCTGGCATTCTGCCTTTTCTCCCCGTAACTGTCTCCATCATTCTGTCTGATACATGCCATTAAGAACGGACATAGCTCGTACACGTACACATGAATTCACACTCTTCCTCAACGCCCTGAAACTACTTTCAACTGGTTTCAAAGTCATCTTCTCTCGAAAGGCACATAACTACATGACGATCATTGACCTGCTTAGGTACATCAGCATTCTTAAGCTGTCGCCCGAACTCTCAGTCTCCATGGGAAGTAAAAAATGATGAATCTGTACATTCCCCCTTACTAGTTACATATGTGTATATATATATATATATATATATATATATATATATATATATATATATATATATATATATATATATATATATATATATATTATATGGCGAGATCCATCGGCAACGAGGGCCAGAAGGTACATGTAGAGCGGGTGACAAGGAGACAACCAGTTTACAGGAAAAGATTCATTTATTGCCAACGCGTTTCATAACAAAAGCTTGTTACATCATCAGGGCTGAAATAAATTGGACAGACGGAGTTAAAATGCATGTCACATAATTAAAACGTATAAAAACTAATCATTCTTAATTGAAAGTTCCTAAACTAGTTAAAATTGTAAAACAAAGAGACAAAAAAATATAATAATAAAAAGGAAGCGAACACCAGTATTTAAAAAAAAGAACCAGATCTGTCAAAAAATGACAGCTGAATGACAAGTAGGGAAGGCAGAGCCACGGAGAAAATATGAGTCATTATTCATTAAGCAGTTGGCGCCAGGATTGAACTCACACACCACTTCTGTACCCCTGTATTTGGCGTGACCATGTTTTCTTCGTGGCTCTGCCTTCCTTCTTGTCATTCTGCTGTCATCTTCCGACAGAGCAGGTTCCTTTTTTAAATACTGTTGTGCGCTCCCTTTTCATTATTATTATATTTTTTTTGTCTCTTTGTTTTACAATTTTAACTTTTAAAATAGTTTAGGAATTTTTCACTTATGAATGGTTGTTTTAATACGTTTTAATTATGTGACATGTATTTTAACTCGTCTGTCCACTTTATTTCAGCCTTGATGATGTAACAAGCTTTTGTTACGAAACGAGTTTGCAATAAATGAATCTTTTTCTGTAAACTGGTTGTCTCCTTGTCACCCTATCTACACACACACACACACACATATGCATATATATATATATATATATATATATATATATATATATATATATATGTGTGTGGTGTTTGTGTGTGTGTGTATGTGTGTATAATAAATTGAAAATAATATGAAACCTCTCTCTCTCATCCACAACAGGAACATTTTAACACACCATTATCAATGACAGCGAACGACCCCATCAAAACGAGATGAAGTTCGCGAGAGCACTTAGAGAAAACATTAAAAGAACGGTAGGAATATCTGAAAAACCAAAGAAGGAACTGGGAACTGCAAAACTGACATATTCGTCTGCCCAAATGGGTAGCCCCTGAATGGGGCAAGAGACGACACATAGAGGAAGCAAGGCAGAAATACTGGTCGACTATTGAGGGCCGAGGACTGAAAACAGGATTTCCAGAGCCGATGAGCTTTATTTATTTCCCCAACGAGTGAACGGGAAGAAGGAGTGCATAAATAAATTTGGAGTGAATTAACGAGAACCCTGCGTGAGAATGCGGATGTTTAAGGTATGCAGATGTGGCTAAAAAAGGATTGTGTGTGTGTGCGTGTATGTATGTATTATATATATATATATATATATATATAGTATATATATATATATATATATATATATATATATATACATGCGTGTATCTAGGTAACGAGAGTAAACTGAGAAAGATCACAGACCATAGCCTAAGGATCCCCGCCCCCTGCCCCGCCCCCCCCCACCCAAAAAAAAAAAAAATTAAGATATAAAGGCACAACACAAATAAAAAAATCAGAAACTTTCCAAAGTCCCACACAGCATCTTACGCACAGAACCTTCTCATCATCTGAATAAAAGACGAACCGTGACATATACACAATTCCCAGTCAGTCCATCGATTCCCGTGGCATCTCGGTACAGTCAATCATTTGTGAATCGTCTGGCGGAGGTGTGGCATCAGAGAGAGAGAGAGAGAGAGAGAGAGAGCCTTAACGTGAATAACGAGGGAGGAAATGAGATTTTCCCTCCACACGCATTCTTCAGTCTTGCGTGGGAAGATTTTCGATATACGTAGAGAGAGAGAGAGAGAGAGAGAGAGAGAGAGAGAGAGAGAGAGAGAGAGAGAGAGAGCGTGTCTTTGTCAAGTAAAATTTACCGAATGTATATGATATAAGTCTAATGAAATGAACTCAGATATGCTTTGAATTTTTGCGGTAGGGTAGAGAGTCTTATCGAAGCAAGTTTACAAACTGTTTACAGAAAGAGCTTTATGAGATAAAGTCAGATTAATTGAAATTTACTTCATGTATTCCTCTTTAGCAGAATCGACGTACAAGAAACTAATTAAAAATATATTACCTGATCAGCCTAATAATCATTAGTGGAAGGGAAGCTTATACATTTTAATTAAAAATTTTATATCTGAGATTAATCTTTGTGTAAACTAATTTTATTGTGTAGTGAAACTTGATTCAATTATAAAAAAAAAACTACCCACTGAAGATTTTATTTTATTCAATTAAAAACTTAAAATTACAGTCCTGACTCTATCAGAAATTTAATCAATAATAATAATAATAATAATAATAATAATAATAATAATAATAATAATAATAATAATAATAATAATAATAATAATAATTTCCTAGTATACCCCTTGTTACTTAGGAGTTTATTCATGCAAGCAATAATAATAATAACAATACACTTTGATAATCTGCCCTTTGATTTTAAGGAATTTATTCAATAAATGAAAAACCTTAAAGTCAGAGGCTTCATTCTGTCAAAGGATTCATCGGACTCCTAAGGAGGCAGGATGCAACCCGGAACCCCACACTATAAATACCACCCAGTCGAATTAGAGACTGTGATAGAGCAGAAAAAAAATAATAATAATAATCCCTTGTCAACCTGTGATTTTAAGGAGTTATTCATGCAAATAATAATAATAATAATAATAATAATATAATAATAATAATAATAATAATAATAATAATAATAATAATAATAATAATAATAAGTTTTATTGAAAGATATTGCTGCATCAGCTGCATTCAACTTGTAAAATAGTCCCCCCCCTCTTCTCTATTTTTCTAACAATAGCTTTCTCTCTGCTAACTACAACTGGCGAGTATTGCGCCGATATTACTCATCAGGAGGGAGTCAATTTCGGGGATATTGCTTAATATTTATTTATTTGTCACAGTACATGAACAAATAAAAAATACAATTCGATCTAGTGGCCAACGTTTCTCTCGGTATCATCCGAGCATGATCACGGCAGTGGATCGGAGTAGACTGTAGGTGTTGTTGTTGTTGTTGGAGTATTAAGCTGGCTTTATGCCAGCACGGGCTTTAGCTAATGTAGCAGCCCGTAGGTCATTTGAATTATTTTTTAGATGCATTGGTGATTTAAGGATATGAGGCGATCCTTTTATTTTTATGATTTCTATGGAATGTGCAGGTGAATGGTATGGATTTCAAAGGTGAAAGGAAAAGTGAATAGGCAAGGTTACAAACCCCTTTAAACCCTAATGTACCCATTAGTAGAAGATAAAGATCGATAGTAGCGAGTCCTGGCGAGTCAGAGATAGCCAGTAATGAAATCGAAAAATTTATAGTCGTAGAAAAACGGAAAAAAAAGCGCAACTCTATGGAGTTCAAGTACCATATTTCACTTACGAGAAAAAAAAAAGCAGAGAGCGTCGATCGTTTAGCAATAGGGAACGACGAAGGAAAAAACGAAGTATTATCAGTTTTAGAAACAGGATAACAAAAATAAGCGACAGCTTAAGCGGTAGTTAGAGTGACAGTTGAAATATTCGGTCGTTAGACGTGAGGCGGCCGAAAAACGGAGGGGAAAGGAGGATTGTTTAGTAAAAGAAAAAGCAGTTAATGCTATAAACAGCACTTTTCATGTAGCTGCGATCTTTATGTTTGAGATCTGTATCTGAAATCTTCTAACAGGAGGTCATCTGGGAGACTGATCTCTAGGTCCAACAGAGCGTGGACGAGCTCAGAGAACAGCTGATGACCACTGTCACTGTCGTTATTGGAGATGGCTCTATTTAAAAATGCCTCAAACTCCTCGTAGGTCAGCAGGAACTTCCTGATCTGATATTCTCCTACGAGGAAGTATTCGTTTCCGACGCTTGAAGTTCTGTATTCTTGTTTGCAGGTCTGAGTTTCGCTGTTTTGCTTAGCTACAAACTCCTCTGTTTGTGTTCCTGCTTCTTTAAACAAAACAGGAGCTACAGTCGGTGTCTCGTCTGCATTTCTTCTTCAAACTGCGTCTTCTGCTGGGTTCCTGCTTCGGCACGAGCAGGAATCGACGTCTTCGGCGATGCAGGGGTTAGGGGGGTAACCTGAGGGTTGGGGGAGTAGGGGGAGGAGGTAGAGGGGCGGGAGTTTGGCGATATGGAGAGGATGAGGGGGTGGGGATGTAATGCCGGGATCGAGGAGGTTGGGAGGAAGGTTGGGTGGTTTGTGGTACAGGAGGTAGGTTCGTTCTAGGATCGAAACCTGGGTTGCTGGGAGGTTTCCTGGTCGGTGATGGTTGCCGAGGTCTTGCAGGTGGAGGAGGGATGCCCTTCGCCTTCCAA
This sequence comes from Macrobrachium nipponense, assembly GCF_015104395.2. Taxonomy (NCBI): domain Eukaryota; kingdom Metazoa; phylum Arthropoda; class Malacostraca; order Decapoda; family Palaemonidae; genus Macrobrachium; species Macrobrachium nipponense. The sequence continues at coordinate 50,889,037 of NC_087208.1, read as the reverse complement.
ATCCTCTGCAGTCTGACTGGGCATCCCTTAAACCAAGCATGATGTTGCTGGCTGCAGTTAGGGCATCGGGCAACTGTGTGGCCCTTTTCCTTGTACTTTTTCAAGCACACTTCTGTCTCGTGCTTCGCACTGCACACATCCACAGATGTGTTCTGATTTACATTCGTTCTTGTGGTGTCCATACCTCTGACACTTGAAGCATCTCAGAGGCTCTGGTACGAAGGCTTCTGTCTCATAAGTGCCAAGAATCCCAAGGCTGACCCTGGCTGGAATTTGGCCCTTGAAGGTCGCTTCTATCTTAAGAGTTTCCTGTCCATCTTTTGCAGTACATCTCTTGGCTTCCATGATGTTGGGAACCTCGAGGACTCTCGATAGTTATGTATTTATTTTGGGACTTTGCATATCATCCCCTTGCTTATTTTTGAAGCAGGATCAGAAGGTGGCACAGGTTGGTCTTTCCTCAGTAGTTCTGCAGCTTTTTGGTCCTTGGGAGTAATTATGAATTCTCCCCTTAAATTCGGTCTGGCTATTAGGTTGGCTTCTGGATATTTTTTCTCGAGGGCCCTGACTGCAGCATATGAAGTCTGGCCCTCGATAACAACAGCTTTGAACTTGGGGAGTGCCGGAAATTCCGCAAAACTCGCCGTATTCGGTGCCGATGTCGTAGGGAGCAGGTTATTATTGGTCGAAATCGGTGGTACAATCTTCTTCTGTTTCTTCTTCTTCTTCTTCCTTACGGTGGCGAAGCCTTGCTCGTCCTCCAAGGGCGGGTCCTCCCTGGGATTACCGGGCGACAGGGGTCTCTTAGAGGCCATACTTGTCAAAATTGTAGGTTTAAAATGACGAGAGTTACGTAACGCGCCTGTGCACGAAAATACGTAACCTGCGAGGTGTTGTCAAGATCTACTCAATATATAGCGGCAGGTCAGCAGGGGGTCAACCGCGAGCTGCGTTTTCATTGGCTGGTGGCGCAGTGCGCTCCAGCTATTGGTTGAAAGAAGTTTTCTTCAAGACGCTTCTCGTCGTTGAAGGTTGCGCTGTTGCAGCCTAGCTGATCGTCGAGGCTGGGGCAAGACTTCCCCGGGCGCTGTGTCACGACGGCTCGCGTTGTCATTGGCTGATGGGCTGCTTGTCTCATCTGGTATTCTTTGATCGGGAGTGTCGTTCGGTCTGGTATTATTTGTGCTATTATTTATGCACATAGGTCTCCTTAGGTTGGTGGGGAGGAAGAGCACTTCCTGCGTCGTATTCAATGAGGGCTTCTCTTGTTGTATGAGGAGTGCCTCGAGCAGTCGCAAACGCCGTTGGTCAGGAGCCCTCCCTATTATCTTAATATTCTTGATAATACCGTCGCGGAGATGGCTTCCTGGTGTGCTGTCATGGTAGGTGTTTTTAATTGCCCCTTCTTGTGCGTGGCAAGAAATCCTCTTGGACAGTTTCAATAGAAGTCATACCAACGTAAGAGCCGGGACATCCACGGACGGGGCATGAGAATTGGTAGACTACATTCGACTGTTCCAAGAGGTCTCTTGCTGTGGGGGGGTCGGGTTGTTCTTCATGATAAGGTCGCGGGTACGTCGATTCTGGTAATAAATCACGAGTTCGAGTTCTGTCGACTTCGGTGGGGGTCACATTTTCTCTGATGATTTTTTTTTTTTTTTTTTTTTTTTTTTTTTTTTTTTTTTTTATTTTTTTTTTTTTTTTTTTTTTTTTTTTTTTTTTTTTTTTTTTTAAACCATACCATGACACACACCAGGAAAGCCATCTCCCGCGACGGTATTATCAAGAATATTAAGATAATAGGGAGGGCTCCTGACCAACGGCGTTTGCGACTGCTCGAGGCACTCCTCATACAACAAGAGAAGCCCTCATTGAATACGACGCAGGAAGTGCTCTTCCTCCCCACCAACCTAAGGAGACCTATGTGCATAAATAATAGTACAAATAATACCAGACCGAACGACACTCCCGATCAAAGAATACCAGATGAGACAAGCAGCCCATCAGCCAATGACAACGCGAGCCGTCGTGACACAGCGCCCGGGGAAGTCTTGCCCCAGCCTCGACGATCAGCTTAGGCTGCAACAGCGCAACCTTCAACGACGAGAAGCGTCTTGAAGAAAACTTCTTTCAACCAATAGCTGGAGCGCACTGCGCCACCAGCCAATGAAAACGCAGCTCGCGGTTGACCCCCTGCTGACCTGCCGCTATATATTGAGTAGATCTTGACAACACCTACAGTCTACTCCGTGATCATGCTCGGATGATACCGAGAGAAACGTTGGCCACTAGATCGAATTGTATTTTTTTTATTTGTTCATGTACTGTGACAAATAAATAAATATTAAGCAATATCCCCGAAATTGACTCCTCCTGATGAGTAATATCGGCGCAATACTCGCCAGTTGTAGTAGCAGAGAGAAAGCTATTGTTAGATAGAGAAACTATTTACAAGTTGAATGCAGCTGATGCAGCAATATCTTTCAATAAAACTTGTTTGAAAGAGGGTCTCCTTCCAAAATAATAATAATAATATAATAATAATAATAATAATAATAATAATAGTAATAATAATAATATTAATAATAATTTTTCAAAATCTACCCTTGGATTTTAAGGACTTTATTAATCAAGCACAAAAAAAAAAAAAAAAAAAAAAAAAATTCAAGTCCCAAACTTACTCCTATCAAAAGTTGAGCCCAAGACTTCGATTTCACTTCCCAGTTGGAGAGTTGACCATTCCGTCCCACGAAAGGAAGAAATAGCAAGAAATGGCTGGTCTGGAAACTGCTGCCTCAAACTCCCGCTCTGGTAACTGGCCTTATAAGGTCGTTCCTGAGAGAGACATTACTCAGTGATGTGACAATTTCCTGGAGACGAAATTGGTCCCATTCATCATGTTGATTTTTTTTTTTTTTTTGTTTTTTTGGGGGGGGGAGGGGAGGGGGGGGGTGGATGTATGTGCTGTTTTTCATTTCTTGAAACATATTCCAGGGCGTGGCATATTTTGTGACTATGATGTATCATATACGTTTCAGCCATTTTTTAAGAAGGAGAGAGAGAGAGAGAGAGAGAGAGAGAGAGAGAGAGAGAGAGAGAGAGAGAAGAAGAAGAAGAAATCGGACCTCAAAGCTCTCAACGATGGAAACTAGTCTAGTTGGAGATTTTGAGAGATCTATAATTAGTCCCTTTCAGTCCAGCTAATCTTCAGTTCAAGGATAAATCTTTTCATGGGGTCTTGAAGGTTCATAGAGAGAGAGAGAGAGAGAGAGAGAGAGAGAGAGATAATGGTTTCTGATGGATGAGGCTAGAATATGATGCAGTCTGTCCGCATTGAACATTAGATTCTAAGGTGGTGGTATATGGGCCTCTGAATGTAAGTATACATATACATACATACATACATACATACATATACAGACAGACAGACACACCCACATTCATGAATGCATACACACAGCTGTTAAAGATAGACAAAAACACACACACACAAAGCACTAATTTGGCATTAAATCATATTTCATGTCTTTCTCTCTCTCTCTCTCTCTCTCTCTCTCTCTCTCAACCCCCACGCCCCATATTGGCAGACTAACCCTCATCTCAGAACAAACCATCAACAACGAAGTCGCAATCAGAGTCATTCTCTCTCCCTTTCAGCAGACGACGTAATCTCAGGAGAGAGAGAGACAGAGAGAGAGAGAGAGAGAGAGAGAGAGAGAGAGAGATCGCTAATTGCACTTCAACAGGTAATCAGAGACTGAAGAGGAGACAATATTGGCGTCTCCACTTCGGTGAAACGGAGTCTTAGACTTTCTCTGACAGAAGAAGAAGAAGAGGTCTTTGGAAGCAGTCAATTTTTCGAGGAATGACGACGTATACGTTATTATTATTATTATTATTATTATTATTATTATTATTATTATTATTATTATTATTATTATTGTTATTATTATTATTATTATTATTATGTTCTATGAATGAACACAGAATCTTTGGCAACATAATATAAAGATAGAAAACCTTTATTTATTTATTTATTTATTTTTGTAATGAACGTAGATTCTTTATCAACATGATATAAAGCTGGAAATCTTTAAGCAAGTCATTGTAAAAATTATTATTATTATTATTATTATTATTATTATTATTATTATTATTATTATTATTATTCTTATTATTATTATTTTCCAAAATGACGAACGTTCTTTATCAATATAATATCAAACAAGAAATCCTTTACAAGAGTAAGTGTAATGATATATGTTATTATTATTATTATTATTATTATTATTATTATTATTATTATTGTTGTTGTTGTTGTTGTTGTTGTACTTAGGAAGCTGACCCTCTCTCAAGCATACTTTATTAAAAGTAATGTCTACTTCAGCAGCGTTACACTTGTAGAGATTCTTCTCTATTTTCCGAATAGCGGTTTTTTCCGTCATTAACGATATCTCTCTCTCTCTCTCTCTCTCTTTCTTGAAGCAACCGAGCTTTCGTCTGGAGCTGCCAGACATCCTTGTGCTGGGAAGCTGAGGGTGGACTGATGTTGGAGCGGTGTCCGTCCTCGTTTATATTTGGGGTTGACAGCATGCTGATCTACTATTGGCTGTGGCGGTAGTCTTCGTTTTCATTGGTGGCTTGAATCTGGTCTCAAGCCACTTTCGAAGACCTACCGCCACCAGCTTGCTTCGAGAGAGAGAGAGAGAGAGATATCGTTAATGACTTTGATGACTATGGTATCATAGTTTCTCTGTAAAATTCAAATATATACACCCATTTTTACTCTGTATTTGATCATGACCTCCATAGGCGCTCTACTAGCCTGTCTAAGTACCACGGAAAAAACCGCTATTCGGAAAATATTATTATTATTTCGGAAGGAGACCCTCTCGTAGACATGTTTTGTTAAAAAATGACTGCTGCTTCAGCACTATTAATCTTGTAAAGAGTCAAATGACTCAACCGAATTTTACCATGCCCTTTGGTGCGTTGCTCGCCAGTCTAAGCAACAACGAGAAAGCCGTCATCAGAAAGATAGAGAAGACTCTTTACAAGATTAATAGTGCTGAAGCAGCAGTCATATTATTATTATTACTCTTATTATTATTATTATTATTATTATTATTATTATTATTATTATTATTATTATTATTATTATTATTATTATTATTATTATTATTATTATTATCTTCCGAGTGTTTTTGCTTTATGAACTTCATATAAATCAAATCAAATATAAATCGACACAGGAAAGTACCTAAAAATAGCATCGAATCATTAATTACGTAAAATATCCTGTTAATATTTAACATTGAACAACAGCAGAACCGTAAACGGGAAAATCCTTGAAAAAAATTATAGACAAAGAGATCATCTACTACTCAAGTCAAATTCGTTTCATGATGGTAAATAATGAAATTCGGAAAATGTGACTAAATTTGTTCTATTTTTATCTAAAATTATAAGGACTGACTCGTCTTGAGGTTTCGTTGAATAAAATGCAAAAGATAATCAGAATCCCCAGACTCTGAGCAACAAAAGATGCTTTAAACCTCCGCCTGAATATGCAAGCGCCTTGAAAGGAAGGCATAAAGATTCAGTCAAGCGAGAAATTGAAAGGAAGAAAAAATTAATTTTTAAAAAATTAGGAAATGCGGATTATCGAGTGATGCCTCAAGAGTGCAATACACATTGACGTATAATAAGTGACATTATGCATTTCCTTAAAAAATATATTTACCTGTCAATAAAAGATTGAATAAGATTTGACAGATGAAGATAATTCATAAAACGTCCTACAGTGCCACATAGTGCCCTCTAGTGCGTGTTTAATTTACCTGCTAAACTATCACGACCTAAACAAAATTGTTGGGACCCTCAACCCCGGTGGTAGCATGTACCCATTTCCCAGTGGCTGGACTTTCGAAAGCCCATAGTGTCCTACAGTGCCATATGGTGCCCTATAGTGCGCAATTAATCTACTTACAAAACTATCGCAACCTAAACAAAAGTGTCAGAACCCTCAACCCCAGTAGAAGCACGTACCCATTTCCCAGTGGGTGGACTTTTGGTCGAAAGTCTATAGTGTCCTACAGTGCCATATAGTGCTCAAAAGTGCACGATTAATCTACCTGTAAAACTATCACAACCAAAACAAAATTGTTGAGACCCTCAACCCTAGTAGTAGCATGTACCTGTTTCCCAGTGCCTGGACTTTTGATCAAAAGTCTATAGTGCCATACAGTGCGTGCTCAATTAATCTACCAGCGAAACGACTGCGACCCACACGAAGTTGTCGGGACACAGCCCCTACGAATGAGCAATTTCCAGATCAAAAGTTCCACTGCATCGCACGAGGTTTCTCCTGCTAATTAGAGGAGGCTTTGGCGAACGTAATTGGGGCGAATATCACATTAACAGCGTTGATTTATGTCGGGATTCGCGACCACGTATACGTTGTTAATTAGCCACGACGCCGCTCACTTGTTTCATTAGGTCATCGTGTTGAGGTCTATGTTGGCAGCTATTGTGATTCACCTTCATTTACTTTTTTTTCTTTCTTTTAATTTTTACTTATGTGATAACTGATTTCTTCTTACGTATATCCTAAAAACTTCTGTTATTTTTTTCAAATGAACACAATATTCTTTAGGAGGTTGGATGATAATAATAATAATAATAATAATAATAATAATAATAATAATAATAATAATAATAATAATAACAACAATAGTCAACATACAAAAAGGCAAAGTAACGAGAACTGAAGGGATAAAGCTACCAGGATGGGAGCAACATCAAACACTAGATGATACAGGATACAAAACCTGGAATAATGGAAGAGGGGATACACACAGAGATGAAGGACACGATCAGGAAAGAATATATGCAGAGACTCAAGGCGATACTCAATTCAAAACGCAACGCCGGAAATATGACAAAAGCCATATACACATGGGCAGTGCCAGTAATCAGATACAGCGCAGGAATAGTGGAATGGATGAAGGCAGAACTCCGCAGCATAGATCAGAAAACAAGGAAACATATGACAATACACAAAGCACTACACCCAAGAACAAATACGGACAGACTATACATAACACGAAAGGAAGGAGGGAGAGGACTACTAAGTATAGAGGACTACGTCAACATCGAGAACAGAGCACTGGGCAATATCTGAAAACCATGAAGACGAGTGGCTAAAGAGTGCATGGGAAGAAGGACTAATAAAAGTAGACGAAGACCCAGAAATATACAGAGACAGGAGGAATGACAGACAGAAACAGAGGACTGGCACAACAAACCAATGCACGGACAATACATGAGGCAGACTAAAGAACTAGCCAGCGATGACACATGGCAATGGCTAAGAGAGGGGAGAGCTAAAGAAGGAAACTGAAGGAATGATAACAGCGGCACAAGATCAGGCCCTAAGAACCAAATATGTTCAAAGAACGATAGACGGAAATAACATCTCTCCCATATGTAGGAAGTGCAATACAAAAAATGAAACCA
>NC_087208.1:50854019-50871519 GCF_015104395.2 Macrobrachium nipponense | reverse complement strand
GAAAATAATTCTGTCCATTTTGCGGCCAATATTTTTTGCTTTTCAATGTGATATTGCCAACGCAGGAAATAACGTTCCCTTTCCCTCATGTTTGAAATATTTCGATATTACTTTATTTCCATCGTCTATTAGCTCGGCTTCAAATTATTTATTTACTATTTTATATTCCGTGGTACCTTTCCTATGGTCGGAGGAATAGCGGAAAAAAATGGACATTGGTGCATAAAAAAAATATATTTCCTTTAAACTTTATTCATTTTGATAAGTTTTATATAAGGACGATTCATTCAGATTTCAATATATTTTTATGATAGCCGAGTTCTGAAGGTCCATAATGGGCCTTGTAACCTTTAGTTAGCAATGGACATTGGTGGTTAAAAATGTTAAAAATAATATTTCTTTTTAAGTGGTTATAAATCACACGCGAATTTTAACTTTGTATCATTGTGGACCCTAGAAACTTATCATAACTCTCGTGATTGGAGTTCTCCCAACAAAAAAAAATTAATTACTATAGTATTATTATTATATATTATTATTATCTATTATTATCATTATTATTTATTATTATTTATTATTTTATTTTATATTATTATTATTTATTATTTTTTTTTTTATTATTTTTTTTTTTTGTGCTCTGTCACAGTCCTACCAATTCGACTGGGTGGTATTTTATAGTGTGGTGCGGTCCGGGTTGCATCTGCCTCCTTAGAAGTCATCACTTTTCTTATAGTGCGCAGTTCTCGGATTACACTCTTTTGCATGAGTCCTTAAGCTAATTCAGCTGAGTTTTTCTAGATTCATTTTCATGGATCTTGGGATCGGCTAGTGCTCCTATGTTATGGGTACGATTGCCACTGGCATATCCCATATTTTCTTATTCTATTTCAGATCTTGATACTTATCATTTTTCCCTCTCTTCTCTCAACTATGGTGTCCATGGTATTGCGCCATCGATGAGTGATACTGTCTTCGGGACTTTGTCAATCAACGTCAGTCTGGCTATTTGCACGTATCACCCTATCGGTTCTGATACCGTATAGTCACAGAGAATCTTGCCTGATCGTTTCTATCACCTCCTCTTGTTGGTGCTCGTACACTATTACGCAGGTAGCTGATGTTTCTTGCACAGGCTCCAGTGGAAGGCTTTGCTTTGTGGATACTGAATCATGCCTCTTTTTGTAAGGTCTGGAGCAATTGCCGGCATTCGCTTGCTATGGGTTTATGGTATCATTTTTCGTATTGCACTTCCTACATTATGGAGAGATGTATTTCCGCCTAATCGTTCTTTGAATATATTGGTTCTCAGGGCCTGATCTTGTCTGCCCGCTGTTATCATTCCTTCAGTTTCCTTCTTTAACTCTCCCCTCTGTAGCCATTGCCATAGTGTCATCGCGGCGTAGTACTTTAGTCTGTTCATGTATTGTCCGTCATGCCATTGGTGTTGTGCCAGCCTCTAGTTCTGTCTGTCATTCTCCTGTCTCTGTATATTTTTGGGGCTTCGTCACTTTTATTAGTCCTTATTCCCATGCACTCTTAGCCACTCGTCTTCACGGTTTTCAGATATGCACAGTGCTCTGTTCTCGATGTTGACGGCAGGCCTGTATACTTAGTAGTCCTCTCCCTATTATTATTATTATTATTATTTTTTTTTTATTTTTTTTTTTTGGCTCTATCCAGTCCTCCAATTCGACTGGGTGTATTTATAGGTGGGTTCCGGGTTGCATCCTGCTCCTAGGCGTCCATCACTTTTCTACTATTGTGCTGCCGTTTCTAGGATCACACTCTTCTGATGAGTCCTGAGCTACTTCAGCCTATAGTTTTTCTAGATTCCTTTTCAGGGATCTTGGGGATCGTGCCTGGGGCTCCTATGATTATGGGTACGATTCACTGGCAATTATCTCAGATCCTTCTTATTTCATTTTCAGATCTTGATACTTACCATTTTCCCTTCTTTCTCTTCAACTATGGTGTCACATGGTATTGCGACATCAATGAGTGATACTTTCTTCTTGACTTGTCAATCACGTCACGTTGGTCTGTGTGCCCGTACCACCCTATCCGTTCTATACCATAGTCCAGAGGATCTTTGGCCTGATCGTTTTCTATCACTACTCAGGGTTGCAGTGCTCGTACACTTTATTACGCAAGGTAGCTGATGTTTCATTGAACAGGCTCAGTGGAGGCTTTGCCACTGAATCATGCTCTTTTTGTACTGGTTGTGCAAGTCGGCGGGCATCACTTGACTATGTGGTTTATGGTTCATTTTTCGTATTGCACTTCCTACATATGGAGAGATGTTATTTCCGTCTATCGACTTTGAACATAATATGGTTCTTAGCGGCCTGATCTTGTGCCGCGTTATAATTCTTCAGTTTCCTTTCTGAGCTCTCCCCTCTGTAGCATGCCAATTGTCATCGCTGGCTAGTTCTTTAGTCTGTCTCATGGTTTGTCCGTGCATTTGGTTTGTTGTGACAGGTCCTCTGTTCTTTCTGTCTTTCTCCTGTTCTGTATATTTCTGGGTGTCTTCGTCTACTTTTATTAGTCCTTCTTCCCATGCACTCTTTAGCCACTCGTTCTCTCACGGTTTTCGAATTGCCCATGTGCTTCGTTTTCGATGTTGACGCAGTCCTCTTATACTTAGGAGTCCTCTCACTCCTCCTTTCGGTTATGATAGTCTGTCCGTATTTGCTCTTGGGTGTAGTGCTTTGTGTATTGTCATTTGTTCTGGTTTTCTGATCAATGCTGCGGAGTTCTGCCTTCTCCATTCACTTTCCTGCGCTGTATCTGATTACTGGCACTGCCAGTGTTTGTGGCCTTTTATCATATTTCGGCGTTGCGTTTTGAATTGAGTATCGCTTGCGTCTCTGCATATTATTCTTTCCTGATCGCGTCTACTCTCTTGGTGTTTTATATCTCTCCTTCCATGAGTCCCAGGTATTTAGGAATCCTGTACTTCATATATGTGTTGATGTGCTCCCATTGGTAGCTTTATCCCTTCAGTTCTCGTTACGTTGCTTTTTGTAGTTGACTAAGGCACATTTTTCCTATTCCAAACTCCATCTGATGTCCCCGATCACTCCTTACAGTCTGGATCTAGGTATCTATTTCTGATGCTTACCATCAGCTGATGTTCGTCCACTGAACATAAGATGGGTGATTTTGTTGCCTCTTTTCTGAGGTTGGTACCCGCATCCATTCTTCTGTAGTACTTTTGTCATGGGAATCATGGCTAATACGAAGAGTAGTGGGGACATGAGGTGCCCTGGAAGAATCCCTCTCCTGATTTAACCTCTGCTAGTCTTATTCCAGAGCTTGTAAGTATTGTTTGTATTTTTTTCCAGTTGCGCATTGTATTTTGAGAAGCTGATGGTATTTCTCGCCCATATATTTTCATGGCAATTCTATTAGCCATGGTGTGGTATCATGTCGAGGCTTTCTTATAGTCTATCCAGCCATGCTTAGGTTGGTTTTCCTTCCTCCTACTGTTCTTCATACCACTTTGTCTATCAGGAGCTGGTCTTTTGTGCCCCTACACTTCCTTCTGCAGCCTTCGTTGGTGGGGATGGTGTTGTCTCCTCTAGGTAGTGTATGCCTTTCACTGTGATACATGTTAGTAAACTTCCAAATTATTGGTAGGCAGTGATAGGACTGTAGTTACTGGGCTATATTCCCTTATCTTGTCTTTGTGTACTAAGAGTTATTCCTGTGCGTCATCCATTTGGGTGCTTGGTGATTTGAGAACAATGCTGAGTTGTTCTGCTATTCGTGGGTGTAGGACTTGAAGTTTTTGAGCCAGAGTATCATGGACTTCATCGGGGACATGGGCTTCCAGATTGGCATGTATTTAGTTGGTGTCTGACTGTGTCTGTCGTGATGTCTGTGAATCTTGTTTTATTCTCCACTGTTTCTTCTTCCTATTCCTGGAGCCATTGTTGCATGTTTGTTGTGTGATCCGGATTGCTCCATATGTTTCATAGTCTCTGAACTTGGTTCGGCTTCAGAATTTCTGGGTGGTGTCTTACCCTCTTAGTTGGCTGTATAGTCTTTTCTGGTTGGTCCGAATAGTTGTTCGGTTGTTATCCCTTATTCCTGTTCATGTAAAGTTGGATCTTGTGTGCTTTGGCTTAAGCCTCTGTTTTCGCATCTTTATTGTGTTGTTTTAATCCCCTCTCTTGTACTTTGTATTATCGTGAGTTCCTCCCTTGTTTCTTGCTTTTAGCCTTTTTTCTGCCATCTCTTTCAGTTACTCAAGTCAGATCTCATCCCATGTTTGCTTTTCAGGCGCTTTCCAGGAGGTTGCTTTTTGGTTCTGTGGTGGTTGTGACGGTGTGGGGTTGGTGTTTCGAATCACCATCGTTCTGCTACTAATCTTGCTCCTGCATATGTCCAAAGTATTTGTTTCTGTGATAATGTGGTCATGTGTATTAGGCCCATTATTTCATTGACCTCACTTGTTTTCCCTAATTCTTGGTGTTGTAGGCTTTCATGGAGGGGATCTTTGTTCTCCTCTGTATCTGGCTCCATCCATTGTTATCCTTTTCTACCATTCCGTCCCTCCTTGTTATTCGTCGGTGTTTCTTCGTGTGTCGTGGTTTTGATACTTATCCTCACCTGTCGTATTCTGTGGCATCGTCTCCAGTTCGTCTTCGTGTAATCGTGTCGGGGTGACATTTCCCTTTCCCAGTCTTTCTCGTTCGGTTGGGGAGAGCAGTTCTTTTTCTGTAGTTCCTGACTTGGTCTGCCAGCCTCTGCTCCGTTGGCGGGGTGGGTGTTATTCCTCTCATGCCAGATGTTGATCAATCTTCTTCTATATCTCTCTCCGACGAGGTTGATTTGATGTAGCATCTCCATATTTCATATTTTCTCTTGTCAATTTCTTCGTTTAGCTCTGTAGCTCAATCTCAGGCTGTGATTGCTGTCGTTGTGGTGATCAGTTGCTGGATGACGTTTTACCTCCAAGTACAGTGACCGTTTTCCCATACAAATTGGGTTGAAATCCTGGTTTGCGGACGAGGCTCCTCTGTTTGCCAGAGGTTCCATTTACGTCGTTGTCGGTTTAGTCCTTCATTTCTTTCCATCATTGCTGAGTTTTGACTATTTAACCATAGCTGCGGACCTACCCCAGCAGGATAGGTACTCATTTACAGCTGAGTAGACTGAGGAAAATAGGTAAAATCCTTTCCCAAGGAATCAACGCCGAGGAAGAGCGGTCACCCATCAAACGACATCTGACCGCCCCAATGTTGCTTAACTTGACTTAAGTCTATGACGACTAACCAAACTCCTCCCGGCGCCACATATTATTATTATATTATATTATTATTATTATTATTATTATTATTATATTATTAGAAAACCATAACAGCAGGTAATGGGAAATTCAGATAGAAGAGATCATTAATTTAAAGAGAAAATAAAGAAATAAATTCGCAAATTAATAAATAAGCAAAAAAAAGTGTAAAGTTATTGAAATATAAGAATTGGCATTAGGGTAGCAATGCATTGCTTATTCGCCTGAACTTCCGAAGAATTTCCAATTGCACGTAATTCTCCTACGAGAGGATTCCATCAGTGGGAATTTTGCACTTGGGGAAGATATTCCCATTTCACCTTTGAGTACAAAGGATTTCAGCAGGAAGAAGAAGAAGAAGAAGAAGAAGAAGAAAGAAGAAGAGAACGGATGAAAGGGGGTGTGAGAGAGTGTGTGTGTGTGGGGGGGGGGGGGAGTATGAGAGATACAACGCCTCAAACAAACAACGAGTCCGGTTAAAGTTGCCATGGTTGGAGGTCGAATATGACGTCACAGGAACCGCACAATTAAATAATTGCATACTATCAATACGTCGTTACATTTTTAGATCGCGCGAGCTGAGAGCAAGAGAGGGTTTTTCTTATGTGTATGTATGTATGTATGTATGTATGTATGTATGTATGTATGTATTTATTTTTTTATCAGAGCAAGAGAAATTTTTAATGTGCATTTATGTATGTATGTCTGTATGTATGTATGCACATAATTATCAGAGCAAGATAAGTTTTTTTGAAGTGTATGTATGTATTTAAGCATATAATTATCAGAGCAAATGAAGATATTTTTATTCATTCATGCATGTATATATGTATGTATTTGTGCATCTATAATTGTATGCATATAATTTTGCTAACATCATCTTGCATAAATTAAGTGGAACGTTTTACAATTAATTGTACATATGTATGTATGTATGTATGTATGTATGTATGTATGTATGTATGTATGTATAGTATATATATATATATTATATATATATATATATATATATATATATATATATATATATATATATATATATATATATATATATATAATATATATATATATATATATATATATATATATATATATATATATATATATATATATATATATAATATATATATATATATAGATATATATATATATATATATATATATATATATATATATATATATATATATATATATATATATATGTAAGTGTTTACATAATAAAAATATGGAATGTTAGTCCATATATATAAAAGATTGCTTGCAGGAATGTGATCAGACTAGAGACGCTAAAAAATGACGTATACAATAAGTATGTAGGACTAAGATAACATGCCGTCACCTGTAGTCATTCAATTGTTTATAAACATTAGTCCAAGCTCCCTGCTTGAGACAACTACCGCCTACGTGATCTGTAGCGTGTCTCATTTTGATTGTGTGTTCGTATGAAACTATGTCATTTGTATGTATGTTCATATGTTCGAACTACTATCTGTTCCTTCATAACTTGTAACAGAGATGGTAGACAAGCAGAACAGAGTTAGCTATCGTCATTAGAAGACCTGTACTCTTTACCTAAGCTTTATCATGTAGAGGAATAGGATTAGCCATCATCATTGGCAGAAGCGATCAAGCTATCGTTATTAGAAGACTTGTACAATCATACCTGATCTTCACCATGTAAAACTTCAGAAGAATATATATCTATTTTTTATACTTAGTGTTTTCTACAAGAACCTCCTCACCGAACCATGAGTTTAACACATCGTCGTAATAACCAACAAGATAGTACCGACTTCGTAAGTGATCTACAAACCCCAAGACACTCCATTGAAGATGGAAGTGCAATACCAACCGACTTAGCGTAAGATTATCGCTAGTCTAACATTATTCCTCATAGGGGGGCGCCTTATCATACAAGGCACAAGCCCTAATATTGGTGGCCAGCGTACCAGAAGAACTCTACAACGTCCTACGAAGAAAAACCAGAATAATAAATCATGTATCATAAGAAGTCAACGACGACGGAAGCAGCAGATTCTTCAAGCAACCTAGTATCATCGTTAGTGAGCGACTTCAGAAAACAATAAGAACTCTTCAACGACGACGAAAGCAACAGATTCTTCAACAACTTAGTATCATCGTTTTGTGAATAACTTCAAGAAACAAAACCGACATGTCTTTTTCCTACGGCAACGCAAGCTTCGTCTCTCATTAGAATCATTCAAGAAAACATCGTTAGTGAGCGTTTCCGGCACTTCAAGAAACAAACCGAACGCGTCTGCAGCATCGGATCTTTCAAGGGCTTCGAATCATCGAAACAACGCGCACGGAGGAAACTCAAGCCAAACCAGGTCATCCGCTAAATAGAGAAGGAGGACAAGGCCGTGTGTCGTTATCGGAATACCGTGACTTCCCAGAAAAGCAAGCTAAGTACAATTTTATTCATTTGGAGTAACTTTGAGTGTTTCCTTTGCAGGTCGAATTTCGTTATTCCTGTGGCTGAAGTTACGAGACATTCTTAATCTTACTTTTTTTACAGAAATTATCTACATCATTGAGATTTCGCTACTGCGAGTTTTTTATCTTTGAGTGTCTGTTTCCAGAACTTCTACTGAAATATCATAATCATATACTATGTTAAATTTTATCATTTTGGGTGATTATTAATCCCTTACGTAACAAATCATATTAACAGTGAATATGCGTTTACGCAGTGGACGTCTGTATTTATACAGATGCATGGATAGGGTCGTTAAGACCGTAGTGATTAGAAAACACACAAAAACAAGTGGAACACCCGTACACAACCTAGATAAATTAGAGGTAACACTATTTCGGGTCATGACAATAAATGCTCCTTTGCAAGTCCCGATCGCAGTTTTAGCCTTGAGTTTTTTTAGTTATATAAAATATCGAACCTCAATGACTCAACTTAACTAAAAATTTAAAAAAATATGGCTGGATTGCAAGGAATAACATGTCTGTAAAAAACTTTCATCAGGCTAAATGCGCTGACCAGGATCCCTCACTATTTCAAATTTTAGCAAAGAATGAAGTTTAACAGTTAATATTGTATGCAGTAGTGATAAACTTGTCTTATTAGTAATCGCTCAGTTCCTAATAGTTCGTCATTCATTGCTTTATACGTAACCAGCAACATAATGCTAAAAACACACAATACGTTGCCGATGGTAATAAAGAGAAGGATCCTAATTATTACAAAAGAAATAGAAACAGTAGCCCGTTCAGAATCAAACAAGCAAACTCGGTGACTGTGTCACATAGTCAAGCGGTCAAGGTCAGTCAAAACTGCCGAAGTTTTCAAAGCAAAGCAAATTCCACACAATAAGCGACTCTAGCAGTAGTGGTGGATTAAGCCCAACTGTACGCGCCGTAAAATTAGAATATTCTAGTTTTATTTCTTTAGTACACGTAATATCCTGTATTTACGGACTCACCGTCTGTTGTTCGAACTTCCCTAATGAGAAGTCGGATAAGCCGAGCGCTTACAGATACCTCTATAGTTATAAAAAACATTGACCTGTATGTAGTGTAATTGTAAGATCCATCTAGGGTATACAAAATATTATCTTACATCCTGCAAAATAAGGCGTGTTTATCAAAGGAAAATCCTATAAACCTTCAACATATTAAAATCCGTTTGAACAAAAATGAGACAGTTAATCAAATAATAACTTATATAAAGGAACTATACATTGTCTCATAATCGTAACATTGTTCATGACCCAACAGAATTCTCCACAACCGCAGTCGCACTTTGCACGCAAAATCTCGAGAAGCATGCAGCCCTCGAATGTCTTAGTGCGTGTAAAAAGACTTTGCTGGGAAATGAAATTTTAATCCTTCCCGACACTCTGAAATATTACGATTTCCGCGAACAAAGTTAATCTAGTAATCCACAAGTCTTCTAATACCTTAGAAGTACATTCACAAATAAACTAGAGCTAGTGCTACAGAGACAAAGACAAATAATCTCAGAGTAAAATATCTAATGTGAGTTTTTTAAAACCGAACATGTTTATCTAGGTTTTATGTGTCTGGTCAAGGTCTTAAAGTAGTCCATGGTAAGGTGTCGGCTATTCATAACTTTCCGGTACTTCATTAACGTAAAAGGAGGATACAGCACGTTTTGCGCTGTAGTGGGTATTACAATCGTATGCAAATATGTAACTCTTCAATCATGACAGCTCCTTTAACAGATCTTACGAAGAAGAGCGTAGATTTATTATGGTCTAAAAAGCATCAACAGGCGTTCGATATCTTAAAAGCGGAATAATGCAGCTTACCTAACTTAAAAATCCCTGATCTAAATAAGGAATTTTTTTTTTATTGCAACAGACGCCTCAGACCAAGGGGTAAGAGGGATACTACTTCAGCAGATGATAAACAGTTCTTTCCTATAGCTTTTTTATTCATGTAAACTAAAGCCCTCCGAAAGTAAATATAGAGTAATAGGCAAGGAAGGGCTAGGTATCTTTAACTCACTAGTATATTTTTAAGTTCATAATCTATGGCTATTCCTGATAAAATCCTTACTGACCATGAGTCCTTTACCGAGTTTTTCAAAGGCCTTTAATCACAGTCCAAAAGGAACTCGGTGACAAATGATCATTCAGGTCTTTGGATCCAAGATAAGATATCTACCTGGGAAAACAATTATCATAGCTGACGCATTATCCCGCAATCCCGCACCATACTGCAAAGAACCATTAATTAGGACTAAAAATATAGAAACATCCATGCCTATTGTTAAAACCGTATCTAAACAAGAAAATTCCTTAACCCAAGAGATCGCGAGCATTGAATATCTGGGTTGGAGCGCAGAACTGTTACAAACTGAACAAAGCAAGAGTCAACAGACATAACCAAAACAATAAACACTTCGAAACGGAAACAGAGCAGCAGCAATAAACACATCAAACAATAAACACTTCGAACGGAAACAGGGTCAGCGGCTAACTAAAGTAAAAACAATAAACACTTTTGGAGCAGAAACCCTAAAGCAAAGTACATTTAAAGTATGTGTATCAGAATAATGTAATCAAATGTATATTATATGTAGGTCTGTGACGAGGAAAACCCGAAGAACACAGCAGATGACTAACGACCAGGTAGTAGTAATAATCTTTTTCATACCAATCGTCATAAACTGGTTGCATTCCGTCATCCAGGGTTCCCTACTATGTCACAGAAAGCCAAATCACTATTTTACTGGCCTACAATGCTTACAAATATAAAAAGCACATAACTGATTGTAACACGTGTCATGAAAACAAGGGACACACTAAGACACCTGTCAGTTAAGGGCCTATCCTGTGCCAAATCAATCCTTGAAAGAATATACGTAGAATTATTAACAGAATTACGAGTCTGACAGAGGGAATAAACACTTCTTAGTGTCAATAGTTCCTTGACACGTTATATAGAATTAATAGCACTAAAAAAACAAACACCGCAATTGAGTGCGTTGGAATATTTATGAGTGCTAAATCAGTAAACATGGAATTCAACACATGATAATCTGACTTGGGTGGTGTAAATCAATAATAATCTCCTTAACACGTTGTGTGAATTCCTTTCCATTAAGAAAACCAATAATATACTTTTATCCAACCCAGAGTCAATCGGGGGGGTTTGGTTGGTAGATAATAACTGATAATTAAATAGGAAGTGTCAATGTCTTATGAGTTAAACTCGTGATATTGGATCCGAACTGGATTATAGCGGTTCTCGCGGTTTTAAATACCTTTATCTTTTATATCTTGTTATCTATAGAATTGATGCCGCAAGTAGCCTTATATGGTACGCCGCTAGAACACTTTTCCAACATATTCAAGCCACCATTAATTTATCAAATATATCAAAAAAATAAAAAAAATATAAATAAATAATAAAAAATATAAAAAAAAAAAGAAGAAATATGGATACAAGTGGAGTCAATATAATACACTCGTAAGAAGTCGGAAGGGTTACAAATTATAATAAAAAAGGAATCACGATAAAATCAATAAGCAAAACGTAGGATAATTAATATATCCAAAATATATATGCGTAAAGATTTGAACTCTAACTTAACGCTTTAGTAATGACAAATAAGCTAAAAGTTCAAACACATATCCAAAAACTACTGACATATTGTCTGTCCCGGTGATTTATATTCGTAGTCAATGAAAAAAAAAAATTAAATAAATAAATAAATAAATAAAATAAAATAAAAGAGATTTTTAAAGTCAGGAAGTCTAGAAGTGAAAATGTGTATCTATGGAATAATCCTATATGAATCTTATACAGGGCTAATAATATATATAGAATTTGTATGGAAACCTTTTTCATTAGTTTCAATAAGGAATATTTAATTTAACATAATCATGCAGTTTTCCAACATGAAAACTAATATATTGTTCAATTTTGGTACTGTTTTTTTTTCAGACGTTCTTCTCATGTGGGTCGAGTATTAAAAAAAAAAAAAAAAAAAAAAAAAAAAATTATCCTAAAGTCGTATTTATTACAGCAAGTAACGTAACTCTTAGCTGGCTGAGAGCAATCTCCTGCCAAGTGACGATGTCATCATTGCCGTATCAGCATTTGTTCCTTTTAACTCATAATCTGCTTACACAGGCTTCATCTGTGTCGTCTCTGCTTGCGAAGCAGATTGACTGGAGAAAGGAATGCTTAGCTCATGAACTTCTCATGGGCACGGCAGACGTTAGGTACAAGTGTCTATCGGTATGCGCAATGCAACTTGCAATAATTTTAAATTAACAAACAAAATAATGGAAATAGAATTTCTATAACATCAAAATGAATTAATTTTTTTTTTTTTCTGAACCTCATAGTCATTTAGAAGTATCAAGTCATGGGAAAATGTCGCATTTTCTTTTCTTGAAAAACCCAAAGTTTTATATAGAAATTAGTTACATAGTGTGGGTTTTTTTTCGTTGCATCTCCTACCTATTAATAAAGTTTTTTAAAAAATTAACCTCAGAGGATGCGCGCGGGAAAATTGAACATGAAACTTTTGTTAGGGCACATAGGATCAGATTTTATCACAACTTAATTTCAGTTGGCATAGAGAAATACAGAGTCATGATTAATCTTCTCTTTGACTCTTATGTTGCCTGCAATCTTACAAATAGCTCCATTTTCCACTTCTTTGTCTAGTAAATTACTACCAGTAATATAGAATTTTCTTTGGAATTCGTATTGATATCTGTTTATTTTTGATAATTATGGATATTTTTACAGTCATCATAGACCTGGATAGGTTCACTCATTGTTAATGCCATGGATAAAAAAGTTTGTACAGCGGACTCTTTTGAATTCCAAAATATCAGCGAATTCATGTGGGTTAAGTCTGGTCTAAATGGCTCTCTCTCGCCCCTCCCCTATTTGGATGTCGTCTGAATTTACTTTGCCCTTGTGACAAGTATAATTTCCCTTGCAGGCTGATTAATGGAACCTGGTTACAGTATCCAGCAGTACGAGAGTTTCACATAGTAACTTCAAAAAATCGTTCGTCGCTGCGGATGACTACAGTCGAGTAACAACCGCCTACAATGTGAAAGGAATAAGCACCATCATGGACTTCTTTCGACCGACACCCGTATCTCGTCGTTTAATCTCGTTTCATGCGGAACGCTCCAGCAGACTGTCGGAAATCGACTACGAAAGGGATATACTTACGACAATTACGACCCGAAGGATATTCAACTCTACTTTGCTGGCGAAGGACTCGTGCTGGGATGTTTTTTTTTTTTTTCATCGCGAACGTAATCGTGTAGCTTAGATGCAGAGAAATAAGTATGAGCGCAAAATAGAACGTTGGACCCGCCCAGGCAAATTTTCCCCTTGTTTTTAACCCTGTGAAATAGGCCGTTTCATTGGCTATAGGTGTTTGTCTGGAACTGTGTAATGGTCGAAAAGTTGTTCGAACGTTAGTTAAAAGTGAAGTAGTATAACCTCGGTCATGTATCCTATATATAGTATGATGTTTTTCCTATACTAATAAAATGATCATAAATAACAGAATCGAAATATAATTTTTTGCGTGTACGCAATAGGAATCTCTTATATAAATGATCATAAATAACTGAATCTAAATATATCTTTGCGTGTACGCAATAAGAATCTATTTAAAGTGCACATATATTAATCATAATTATATGAATCCATATACATATGTATTAACAAATCAGGTAGCCTATAATCATCTGTTACCTTTATCTACCAATATCTGCAGTTATATATGAGTTAGTATATTGATTAATGAATCAGATACATAACAGTTAGCATAAAAATCAACGAATCAATCAACATAAACATTAATAATTTTATCAATTCATATATGAAATTTTTTATCAGTTAAAATATGATTTTTATCATGTTAATCTTCATTCTATGCAATTATCAGAGTACATTAGTATTTTCCTGTAGCATAAGTATCTTAAAGATATGAAGTGAAAAACTGTATCATTATATATCACGTGATCACTATTATTTACCAATATCATTGTTTTATATTTTATTACTTGAATCAATTCATGTACACCATGAATTTTTATTTACTTATATATATTCACATAGTGTCTGTATCACACTCCTATAAGTCAAGTGCAAGTCAAGTTTGAGTAATATTCAGTAGTTGGTTTTTGGTAGCTGACACCGAGCTAATGTAAGTGTTTACATAATAAAAATATGGAATGTTAGTCCATATATATAAAGATTGCTTGCAGAATGTGATCAGACTAGAGACGCTAAAGATGACGTATACAATAAGTATGTAGGCTAAGATAACATGCCGTCACCTGTAGTCATTCAATTGTTTATAAACATTAGTCCAAGCTCCCTGCTTGAGACAACTACCGCCTACGTGATCTGTAGCGTGTCTCATTTTGATTGTGTGTTCGTATGAAACTATGTCATTTGTATGTATGTTCATATGTTCGAACTACTGTCTGTTCCTTCATAACTTGTAACAGAGATGGTAGACAAGCAGAACAGAGTTAGCTATCGTCATTAGAAGACCTGTACCTCTTTACCTAAGCTTTATCATGTAGAAGGAATAGGATTAGCCATCATCATTGGCAGAAGCGATCAAGCTATCGTTATTAGAAGACTTGTACAATCATACCTGATCTTCACCATGTAAAACTTCAGAAGAATATATATCTATTTTTATACTTCGTGTTTTCTACAAGAACCTCCTCACCGAACCATGAGTTTAACACATCGTCGTAATAACCAACAAGATAGTACCGACTTCGTAAGTGATCTACAAACCCCAGACACTCCATTGAAGATGGAAGTGCAATACCAACCGACTTAGCGTAAGATTATCGCTAGTCTAACATTACCTCATAGGGCGCCTTATCATACAAGGCACAAGCCCTAATATATATATAAAAAGAAAAGGAGTTCAATACGAAGACAGTCATAATTTACAGGACTCAAATACTCTACGTAAAACGACTTCATACACGATTGCATTAGGGACCAATTTCGCATATTATAATTCTCCGAACCGTAGGAGAAAATCCGCCCCTAACTGACTGTCGAGATCATTTGGGGGAAAATCCCGCGCGCAACGAACTGCATATTGGCTATGCAAATTGAGCGGAAATTCTGTGAATTAAGGAAGACATAAAAACGGGAAGGTAATGGGCGGCTGAAAAGAAGTTTTGGATAATTTCCTTTTCGAGTGATAATTACTTTCTCAATAATATCTTCGATATGTGAAATAAGCAGATTGATTGATTGATTACTCTTCCAAATATCTTAATGGGGAGCCTGAAAGATGTTTGGGATATATTACGTCAGAAAAGATCTATATATGAATACATACATACATACATACATACAATATATTATATATATATATATATATAATATATAATATATATATATATATATATATATATATATAATTTTTTTAATAATAATAATAATAATAATAATAATAATAATAATAATAATAATAATAATAATGATGATAATAATAATAATAATAATAATAATAACCAAAGGAAGAAATGGACAAGAAAAGAAAATAAGGAAATATGAAAATGCTACATCAGAGGCAACCCGACGGAGAGAGGATATAGAAGAAGGTTGGTAAACATCTGGAATGAGAGGAATAACACCTCCCAAAACAGCAGAGAGGCTGGCAGACCAAGTAAGGAAAACATAAAGAAAAAGAACTGGCTCTCCCCAACAGAAAGAGAAGAACTGGAAAGGGAAATGTCACACGACACGAATTACGCGAAGACGAACTGAGAGACGATGCCACAGTAGACGACAGGATGATGAGGTATCAAACAACGACACACGAAGAAACACCGAAGAAGTAACAGTACAGGAACGGAATGGGTAGAAAAGATTAGACAAATGGTATGGAGCCAGATACAGAGAGAACAAAGATCCCCTCCATTAAAGCCTACAACACCAAGAAATTAAGGGAGAAAACAAGTGAGGTCAATAAATAGTGGGCATAATATACACCACCAGTATCACAGAAACAAATAACTTGGCATATGCAGGAGCAAGATTAGTAGCAGAACTGATGGGGATTCGAACACCAACACCACCAGCACAACCAACCCAACAGAAACCAAAACAGCAACCACCTTGGAAAAGACGCCTGGAAAAGCAAAATCATGGTGATGAGATCTGGCTTGAGTAAACTGAAAGAGATGGCAGAAAAAAGGCTAAGGAGCAAGAAAACAAGGGAGGAACTCAACGAGAAATACAAAGTACAAGAGAGGGGACTAAACAACACAATAGAAGATGTAAAACAGAGGCTTAAGACCAAAGCACATAAGATCCACAGTACATGAACAGGAATAAGGGATACCAACAGAACAAACTATTCGGAACCAACCAGAAAAGACTATACAGCCAACTAAGAGGGAAGACAAACCACCAAGAAATTCTGAAGCCGAACCAAGTAAGACACCCTGGGAATACATATGGAGCAATCCGGTATCAAAACAACAAACATGCAACATGGCTCCAGGAAGTCAAGAAGAAACAGGGAGAATAAAACAAAGATTCACAGAGATCACGACAGACACAGTCAGACACCAACTAAATAAAATGCCCAACTGGAAAGCCACAGGTCCCTATGAAGTCCATGGATACTGGCTCAAAAACTTCAAGGCCCTACACCCACGAATAGCAGAACAACTCCAGCATTGTATCTCAAATCACCATGCACCCAAATGGATAACCACAGGAAGAACATCCTTAGTACAAAAAGACAAGAGTAAGGGAAATATAGCCAGTAACTACAGACCCATCACTTGCCTACCAATGATGTGGAAGTTACTGACAGGTATCATCAGCGAAAGGCTATACAACTACCCAGAGGAGACA
Source organism: Macrobrachium nipponense (assembly GCF_015104395.2). Lineage (NCBI taxonomy): Eukaryota > Metazoa > Arthropoda > Malacostraca > Decapoda > Palaemonidae > Macrobrachium > Macrobrachium nipponense. The sequence goes on along the minus strand of NC_087208.1, from coordinate 50,854,835 downwards.
AACACCATCCCCCACCAACAGAAAGGCTGCAAAAGGAAGTGTAGAGCACAAAAGACCAGCTCCTCATAGACAAAAATGGTAATGAAGAACAGTAGGAGAAGGAAAACCAACCTAAGCATGGCATGGATAGACTATAAGAAAGCCTTCAACATGATACCACACACATGGCTAATAGAATGCCTGAAAATATATGGGGCAGAGGAAAACACCATCAGCTTCCTTAAAAATACCATGAGCAACTGGAATACATTACTTACAATCTCTGGAATAAGACTAGCAGAGGTTAATATCAGGAAAGGGATCTTCCAGGGCGACTCACTGTCCCCACTACTCTTCGTAGTAGCCATGATTCCCATGACAAAAGTACTACAGAAAATGGATGCCGGTACCAACTCACGAAAAGAGCAACAGAATAAACCATCTGATGTTCATGGACGACATCAAGCTGTATGGTATGAGCATCAGGAAATAGATACCCTAATCCAGACTGTTCGGATTGTATCTGGGGACATCAGGATGGAGTTTGGAATAGAAAAATGCGCTTTATTCAACATACAAAAAGACAAAGTAACGAGAACTAAAGGGATAAAGCTACCAGATGGGAGCAACATCAAACACATAGATGAGACGGGATACAAATACCTGGCAATAATGGAAGGAGGGGATACAAAACACCAAGAGATGAAGGACACGATCAGGAAAGAATACATGCAGAGACTCAAGGCGATACGCGAGTCAAAACTTAACAACCGCCGGAAATATGATAAAAGCCATAAACACATGGCAGTGCCAGTAATCAGATACAGCGCAGGAATA
>NC_087208.1:50841519-50849019 GCF_015104395.2 Macrobrachium nipponense | reverse complement strand
GAGGGCTGCAATTTGGTATGTTTGATGACTGGAGGGTGGATCATCAACATACCAGTTTGCAGCCCTCTAGCCTCAGAAAACGTGTGGACGAACAAACAAATAGCCATCTCAATAGTTTTATTATACATAAAACTAGCCAAATGACTTTCTACTCGAAGGATCTAAAGAATTGTATCATATCATTTTAGATTTTAATCTCTGCTTTTCCACAAACATCTCAAGGGGGAAACTTGGCTATAATTTTCCTTGCGTGAGAGACAAGACGGAAACAAACAGGAAACTTCTGGGCCCAATAATATCAAACTTGACGTGGGAGCGAATATTGTTCAGACAAGGGAAAAATAATTTCCTTAGCTGCTGGATGTGAAGGCTGGACCTATCACCCTCCCTCGTTCTTTGTGGAAGAAATAAATCTGGGAAATATTAAATATTATCTCAATGATAATTTAGATTATGGCAAGGATATATTCTCATACTAAATTGAATATGGTGATTTGTGTGAGAAATAAATCTAATAAATCTAGTTGATATTAAATACTGTCTCAATGACCTTTAATAAATTATCATTTAGATTATGGCAATGATATATTTCCATAATAAATTTAATATGATTTCAGAAATACCTTATTTCAACCCTTGACAATATTAATATTATTTCAGTAAATTCAGTATTTGTACTTCAATAAGTGAAAACTTTGATACCATTAGATTACGGCAAGAATATATTCCAATGTTAAATCTAGTTGAATTTGATACCTTATTTCAGATATTTGACCATTTTCAAATTTCCTCCCTTGACAATATCATTATTAATTTAGTATTTGTAATTCAATTATTGAAAACGTTGATACCATTAGACTACAGCAAGAATATATTTCAATGCTAAATCTAGTTTGAGGTAATTTAATACATTATTTCAGCTCTTGACCATACGCAAATTCCACCCTTTGGCAATACGAATATTAGTGTAGTTAGTATTTGTACTTCACAGATGTCCAAATAATAGAAAACCATTTTGGATAACAAAAATTATAAACGTTCTGGAAATATTTTTTTGAGTCTACTGCAAGTATAAGAAGTTTATTTATATACCATTAGGGAAGCCTACATTTGGAATGTAAATTTAATGGAGTAACTGAAAATGATTGTACATTAACTATATACATAATTTACAAACATGGTGCTTAAAAAGATTTTTCTGTGACATCAAGAAGTTGCCAACCGTAAATTACGCCTGGTCCACTTTCTGATTACCATCACAACACACACAAACACACATATACCCAAAGCTGTGATATTCTAAATAATATTTTGATAGTAAAAATTGATTTTATAACAGTTGTAAACGTTAGATTATGTATGGCCCACTTTCTGAAAACCATCACAACACACAAACACACATACACACACACATACACACACATACACAAAGCTGTGATATTCTCAATAATATTATGATAATAAACATTCATCTAATAACGGTTGTAAACCTTAAATTATGTCTGGCCCACTTTCTGAAAGCTGTCACAAAACACACGATCACACACACACAAACACACATACACACACACAAAGCTCTGATATTCTCAATAATATTATGATAATAAACATTTATCTAATAATGGTTGTAAACCTTAAATTATGCATGGCCCACTTTCTGAAAACCATCACAAAAAACACACACACACACACACACGCACACACACACAGAAATCAGTTAGAGAGATACTCAAGTCTCCTATTACTACTACTAACATATCCACTCAGGTTCTGTACATGGATTCCAACTGCTGTCAATACCAAGTGGTGCCACCTGGTGTCGTCATATCTTTCCCTCACACCTGTTTAGAACGGAAATGAGGCGAGAGGGACATTATGTAAATTTGAGAATTGTTTTTGTACGTTGGGTGGGCGTCGTAGAAAGCTTGACAAATATGTCAGGTGTTTTGGAAGAGCGTGTTTGAAGGTGTAGGTGGTTTTATGTTCTCTATTGACATCTTCTTGATATTGAGAGAGAGAGAGAGAGAGAGAGAGAGAGAGAGAGAGAGAGAGAGAGAGAGAGAGAGATCTGTATTGTTAGTCGTTTTGTAGTAATTGCTGAATTAATAATGTTCTTACTATTGTTCATAACAGTCACCAAGTTCACCCAACAAGGTAATTGGTTCTATATATCCTCTTTACATCTTGATATTGAGAGAGAGAGAGAGAGAGAGAGAGAGAGAGAGAGAGAGAGAGAGAGAGAGAGAGAGATCTGTATTGTTAGTCGTTTCGTGGTAATTGCTGAATTAATAATGTTCTCACTGTTGTTAATAACAGTCATCACTCAACCAATAAGGGTGATTTCAAGCTGGCTTTAGATTATATTAATATTAATATAAACAGTTACTGGTCAATATCTGATTCAGATAATTACGTAACAGGAATAAACAAATATCAGGAATCATAATCACTAAAGGTTGCAACATCAAAATACTTTAAAGTATTGAGGGATTCTCAGAATAAGTATGCGAGGGTCAAATGTAATTATACATTATGAAATATTTTCATAAATTCGTCGAGTAATTCATAAAAAAAGTATGTAAACCTTATAAACAGAATTAAGAAATATACAAAATAAAATACATTTATCATTCTTTCAGGCACAATTGAAGCAATGAATATATTTTTGTTGTTCCTTCAAAGAGCATTTATAATTCAATTACGTCTTTGTCCTTGTGTTCAAATATGAATTTTAATATGATTCTCCAATTTTGCGGATTAGTGCCCCTTTGGATATTTCGTATTCAATTTTTCTTTGCCTGAATTCATAATAATAACAATAATAGTTCCGTTTTCCTGCAGGCAGATTAGTCTTAATTTACAGACTTAGTGTAATTCAGTTTGTTCCTTCATTTGCATCATGGACAAACATTTATATTTACATTTCTAATTCATAGCATATTGCACCTAGCTCCCTCTAATTTTTAACACAAATCCAGTTCTCTAGAATATAAACTTACATGCAGTTGCATTTATCATATAAAGATTTTTTTTTATTTATTCAAGAATATTTTTCGTCTTCCTATAAGTACCGTAATCTTTTACGTTATCTCATCCCCATTTCACAAATTCTACGTCTCACTTAGACTCTCTTTCATTTTTAAATCGTCTATATATATATATATATACGTATATATATATATATATAGATATATATATATATATATATATTATATATATATATATATACATATATATATATATAGATATATATATATATAGATATATATATATATATATATATATGCATGCATACATATATACATATATACTATCATATATCACCACCTCATGTAATATATATTATATGATATATATATATATATAATATATATATATATATATATATATATATATATATATATATATATAGTATGCATATCGTTTTTCCTATTTCCATATTATTGTCCTTGTCTCTTAACCTGTCTGCTTCCTGTAATATCCTCAAGTTGCTCTCTCTCTCTCTCTCTCTCTCTCTCTCTCTCTCTCTCTCTCTCTCTCTTCAAGAAGGAAAATATTTGATACAGATATAAAGACAAATAAAAGACTTGTGATAGAATGAAACAACTAAAACAAATTAAAGTCGATTTTAGAAACAATAAGAATTTACCTGAATTATTTGCTATCTAAATGAGATATGACTGGTTTCTTGTATGTAATCCTGTCCGCCCACAGATCATAAAAAACTACTGAGGCTAGACGGCTGCAAATTTGTACGTTGATCACTCTCCCTCCAATCGTCAAACATACCAAATTACAGCCCTCTAGCCTCAGTAGTGTTTATTTTATTTCAGGTTAAGTTCGGCCATGACCGTGCCTCTGGCGTCACAACAACAAAAGGCCACCACGGCCGGCTCTGAGAGTTGCATGGGACGTGGCTGAGAGTTTTTTACTAGTTTCAATTCGTGATTAATCAGTGAAGTCTCTGACTACCAAAAAGAAAAAAAGAATACCACTCACCTTTGAATATCTCATTTAAGAATTCCTAGTCCATCCTCACATCAAATACTTATTATTTAACAGATAAAAATAAAATAAATAAATAAAAAAAGATTATTCCTCGTGCAAAGATTTTTTTTTTCGCGTTGCCTAATGACGGAATCTAATTACCCTGACTCGCAGATTAAAAAGGTTCGGCAAAGCACTGCAATTAAGTCCATTCACGACCGACCTTTTGATAAAAGTGATTAATATTTCAGATGAAACGAACCACTGTAGGTAAACGTCACTTTGAGTCTGATGTTTCGCTTCAAGGGAATCATTTGACGTGGAGGGTTTGTTGCGAAATTTTCCATTCCACTGAGACCTATTTGAAATGAAGATTTTGTGCAATATTTTTCATTGCACTGAGACCTATTTGGAGTGATGCCACTGAGAACTATTCAACATGAAGATTTTGTGCAATATTTCCATTCCTCTGAGACCTATTTAAAGTGAAGATTTTGTGCAATATTTGCCATTCCACTGAGACCTATTTGAAATAAAGATTTTGTGCAATATTTTCCATTCCACTGAGACCTATTTGAAGTGATTCTACTAAGAACTATTTAACATGAAGATTTTGTGCAATATTTCCATTCCACTGAGACCTATATTTAGGGACGATTTTGTGCAATATTTCCCATTCCACTGAGACTTATCTGAAGTCATTCCACTGAGACCTATTTAACCTGATTTTGTGCAACTTTTCCTATTCCACTGATACGTATTTGAAGAGATTCCACTGAGACCTATTTGAGGTGAAGATTTTGTGCAATATTTTTCATTCCACTGAGACCTATTTAAAGTCATTCCACTGAGGCCTATCTAGCGTGACGATTTTGTGCAATATTTCCCATTCCACTGAGACCTATTTAAAGTGACGATTCTGTTCTATATTTTCCATTCTACTGAGACCTATTTGAAGTGATTCCACTGAGACCTATCTAACATGATTGTGTGCAATTTTTTCATTCCACTGAGACCTATTCAAAGTGAGGATTTGATACAATATTTTCCATGGCGCTCAGCCCTGCATTCAGAAATTCACATATATAACAAAAAATTAATATCTCCTCCAATATACCTTTTCGTTAACCCTCAGTATCCGCAAACACTCATAATGAAAAGTTGAAGAAAAATGAAAATTATATTCTTAAGAAGTATATAATTTTACTCATTCAAATATTCTTTTTGCATTCAGCAATTTGCGTAACAAAATAATTATCTCATTTTATATATTAGCTTCCTTTAATCAAAGTATACGCTAATGTTTATGAAGAAAATTCTAACAAGGCGTGATCCTACCTCCAGCTCATTCGGGACGTGTGCAAAATTTCCCCTTCCCGCATAAGTTGTAAAGATTATATTCCTAACGTTTAACGTAAATTAAAACGTGCCAATCCTAAACTAAAATTTCTGATCTTTAATTCAAAACAAAGCACTTTTTCAGACCTATTTAGCCTCTACCATAAACCTTTCCTACCTACTCGTCCCTAACAACAACAACAACAACAAAGTTGTTTGTAGGCTTACTCCCGAGTAAGCGAAAATGATGAAACATTCAATCTAGTTAATACCGAAGCTTTGCCTTTAGATCGGATAATGTTATAATCAATGATTACAAAAGTCGTTTATCAAATCCTCTGGATGGTAGTTTGCAGGTGGTTTAAAGTTTTAATACCTGTGATTATGTGAAATCGGGTTTGAGCTATATTTTATGGTTTTACCAGATAATCGCTTGAAGGTCAAAAGTTTTTTTTTATATAAGTTTCCTCACATCTGTTTGCATATGTGACCTAGAAGTTTAATACACGTGTAAGAATGTGTAAAATAAATGTGTCACAATATAAATGTGTCAATAAATGTGTCACAATTTGGGGTTGTCATTTTTTTCAGTAAATAATAAATTTGCAGTCAAAGTGTATTTTTTTTTTTTTAATTTCCTCAAAGCAAAGAAAGTTTATTACACGTGTAAGTAAGTGTAAAATAAATGTCACAATTTGGGTCTGTCCTTTTTTTTCCCACGAAATAATCAGTTTACAGTCAAAGTTTTCGTTTTTTCATTTCCTCACAGCTATTTGCATACGTGACCAATGTGCAAAATAACTATCACAAATATTTTTTTTTTTACGAAATAATAAGTTTACTGTCAAAGTTTTTTTTTTTTTCCTCACAGCCATTTACATAAGTGACCTAGAAGTTCAATATATTATTATTATTATTATTATTATTGTATTATTATTATTATTATTTTATTATTATTATTATTATTATTATTATTATTATTATTATTATTATTATTATTTTGTTTATTTATTTTTTTTTTTCTCTATCACAGTCCTCCAATTCGACTGGGGTGGTATTTATAGTGTGGGTTCCGGGTTGCATCCTGCCTCCTTAGGAGTCCATCACTTTTCTTATTATGTGCGCCGTTTCTAGGATCACACTCTTCTGCATGAGTCCTGGAGCTACTTCAGCCTCTAGTTTTTCTAGATTCCTTTTCAGGGATCTTGGGATCGTGCCTAGTTCTCCTATGATTATGGGTACGATTTCCACTGGCATATTCCATATCCTTCTTATTTCTATTTTCAGATCTTGATACTATCCATTTTTTCTCTCTCCTTCTCTTCAACTTCTTGGTGTCCAATGGTATTGAGACACAATGAGTATACTCTCTTCTTGATTTTGTCAATCAACGTCACGTCTGGTCTATTTGCACGTATCACCCTATCTGTTCTGATACCATAGTCCCAGAGGATCTTGCCTGATCGTTTTTCTATACACTCCTTAAGGTTGGTGTTCGTACCACTTATTACTGCAAGGTAGCTGATGTTTCTTGCACAGCCTCCAGTGGAGGGCTTTTGCCACTGAATCATGCATCTTTTGTACTGGTTCTGTGCAAGTGCCGGACATGTTTCGCTTCCTACATATGGGATAGATGTTATTTACGTCTATCGTTCTTTGAACATATCTGGTTCTTACGGCCTGATCTTGTGCCGCTGTTATCATTCCTTCAGTTTCCTTCTTAGTCTCTCTCTGTAGCTATTGCCACGTGTCATCGCTGGCTAGTTCTTTAGTCTGTCTCATGTATTGTCCGTGCATTGGTTTGTTTGTGCCAGTCCTCTGTTCTGTTTGTCATTCTCCTGTCTCAGTATTTTCTGGGTCTTCGTCTACTTTTATTAGTCCTTCTTCCCATGCACTCTTTAGCCACTCGTCTTCACTGGTTTTCAGATATTGCCCCATGCTCTGTTCTCGATGTTGACGCAGTCCTCTATGCTCAGTAGTCCTCTCCCTCCTTCCCTTTCGTTATGTTATAGTCTGTCGTATTTGCTCTTGGGTGTAGTGCTTTGTGTATTGTCATATGTTTCCTGGTTTTCTGATCTATGCTGCGGAGTTCTGCCTTCGTCCATTCCACTATTCCTGCGCTGTATCTGATTACTGGCACTGCCCATGTGTTTATGGTTCTTTTATCATATTTCC
>NC_087208.1:50821519-50831519 GCF_015104395.2 Macrobrachium nipponense | reverse complement strand
CAGTGCAACATATTTAACCAATAAAAAAAATTGAAACTCTAGTTGCACGTAAAAGATTTATGTTTATATTCTACCCCCAAGGGAATTTGAGTAACACAGTTACTCAATGAAATATTTTGTGTCGGTTATTTTCCAATTGCCGATTATTTTCATTACATGAGATGAGAGAAAGATTCGAAATATTCCAAAATAAATAATGAAATGCTTACTGAATTATTTCAAATGTGAAGGAGCGCTATTTTTTTTATTTTGAAAATATTAGTAGATAACTCGATGTCAACATATAAATTATTATTAATTCTTCTCTCTTTACACAACACACACACACACACATACACAAACACAAGTACAAACATACACAAACACACGCACACACATACACAAACGCGTACACGCCAACAGAAAAATAGGATGAAATTATTATCTGCATTAAACGAAAAACTTATATTATATAAATAAAATAGGAAAACGGCCATTAATATTTCTGACTGATTAAACCCCACAAAAGATGAAAATTAAATGCATTTTTCCTTAGAAGGAACCACCTTTATAAAGCTACTTGACCCTCACATGCCTTGCTTTGTGGGTTTTAAACTGAATATAGCGCAAGGAAGAATGTGTATTTCATAATGGGTGCAATAAAACTGATTATTTTTAGCTTTCAGTTCCTTGCTTTGTGGGTTTTAACTGAATTTGGTACACACGGGAAAATGGATATTACATAATATACATATTTCATGCAAGAGTAAACAAAGAATTGCGAAGAAACATGTATTAATACATGCAATAAAAGTGAAATTTCTTTAGCATTCGAAGGGACTAACATCTTTCGAAAGCTAATTAACTTTCACATCCTTGCTTTGTGAGTTTTAAGCCCGATCTAGTATCAAAGGAAAATGTGCATTTATTTCATAATATATAAATAATTCATGCAAAATTTAAAAAATATACTAACCGAGTTTTTTTTTAACTTTCGATGGTGCAACCTACTTTGGAAAGCTAAATAACTTCCACTCCATTGCTTTGTGGATTGTACTCACAAAAAAAATTTGTAATTATTTAAAAATATAATAATTTCATGCAAAAGCAATAAAAAAATTACAAACTAGTTTCTTTTAACTTTCGATAGTGCCGTCTATACTTTAGAAATTTAAATAACTTTCACTTCCTTTCTTTGTGAGTTTGTAACTCAACCTAGTATCAACGAAAAACTATCATTTGTTCATAGTATATAACTAATTCATGCTAAAGAAAAAACAAAATTACGAACTGAGTTTTTTTGGCTTCCGATGGTGCCATCTATACTTTAGAAATCTAAATAACTTTCACTCCCTTGATTTGTGGGGTTTAAACTCAATATAGCATAAAAGAAAAATGTCCATTTATTTTAAAATATACATATTTCATGCAAAAGTAAAAAGAAAATCACGAACTGGGTTTTTTCAACTTTCGATGGTCCCATCATAGTATAAATGAAAAATGTGCATTATTTCATAATAAAAACATTTCACACAAGTGTAAACAAAGAGTACAATACGACACAAGCATTAATGGATGCAATAAAACTGAAAAGGGGGTATTATCAAAGCGGCATCACCGTAACTCATCTTCTTTGAAAGAGAAGGGAAAACCTACCATTGAAGCTGCACTTAGGGAAATTGGTTCATATTTCTCCTCCTCCATACGCGAGAGGAAATCCTTCTGCTGCGCTTAGATGATTTGAGAGGTAATTCGGCCATGAAAAGGGGATTCGGGGAAGATAAATAATGAAGAGAATTATCTGGGACTCAAACCAGAAGTTTAGTGGTGGCGAGGTGAAGTGGGTCATTTAATTTTACCCTCAACTCGATTCTAAATGATGTATATTATTATTATTATTATTTTTTTTTTTTTTTTTTTTTTTTTTTTGGGGGGGGGTCTATCACAGTCCTCCAATTCGACTGGGTGGTATTTACAGTGTGGGGTTCCGGGTTGCATCCTGCCTCCTTAGGAATCCATCACATTTCTTACTATGTTCGCCGTTTCTAGGATCACACTCTTCTGCATGAGTCCTGGAGCTACTTCAGCCTCTAGTTTTTCTAGATTTCTTTTCAGGGATCTTGGGATCGTGCCTAGTGTTCTTATAATTATGGGTACAATTTCCACTGGCATATCCCATATCCTTCTTATTTCTATTTTCAGGTCTTTGTACTTATCCATGTTTTCCCTCTCTTTCTCTTCAAATGTGGTGTCCCATGGTATTGCGACATCAATGAGTGATACTTTCTTCTTGATTTTGTCAATCAACGTCACGTCTGGTCTATTTGCACGTATCACCCTATCTGTTCTGATACCATAGTCCCAGAGGATCTTTTCATGATTGTTTTCTATCAGGTTGGTGCTCGTACCACTTATTACTGCAAGGTAGCTGACGTTTCTTACACAGGCTCCAGTGGAGGGCTTTTGCCACTGAATCATGCCTCTTTTTGTACTGGTTCTGTGCAAGTGCCGGACATTAGCTTGCTATGTGGTTTATGGTTTCATTTTTCGTATTGCACTTCCCACATAAGGGAGAGATGTTATTTCCATCTATCGTTCTTTGAACATATCTGGTTCTTAGGGCCTGGTCTTGTGCCACGGTTATCATTCCTTCAGTTTCCTTCTTGAACTCTCCCCTCTGTAGTCATTGCCATGTGCCATTGCTGGCTAGTTCTTTAGTCTGTCTCATGCATTGTCCATGCATTGGTTTGTTTGTACCAGTCTTCTGTTCTGTTTGTCATTCTCCTGTCTCTGTATATTTGTGGGTCTTTGTCTTCTTTTATCAGTCCTTCTTCCCATGCACTCTTGAGCCACTCGTCTTCTCTGGTTTTCAGATATTGCCAGTGCTCTGTTCTCGATGTTGACGCAGTCCTCTATACTTAGTAGTCCTCTCCCTCCTTCTTTTCGTGTAATGTATAGTATGTCTGTATTTGCTCTTGGGTGCAGTGCTTTGTGTATTGTCATATGTTTCCCAGTTTTCTGGTCTATGCTGCGGAGTTCTGCGTTCGTCCATTCCACCATTCCTGCGCTGTATCTGATTGCTGGCACTGCCCATGTGTTTATGGCTTTTATAATATTTCCGGCGTTGAGTTTCGACTTGAGTCTCTGCATATATTCTTTCCTGATAGTGTCCTTCATCTCTTGGTGTTTTATATCCCCTCCTTCCATTATTCCCAGGTATTTGTATCCCGTCTCATCTATGTGTTTGATGTTGCTCCCATCTGGTAGCTTTATCCCTTCAGCCCTTGTTACTTTGCCCTTTTGTATGTTGACTAAGGCGCATTTTTCTATTCCAAACTCCATCCTGATGTCCCCAGATACAATCCTTACATTCTGGATTAGGGTATCTATTTCCTTGATGCTCTTACCATACGGCTTGATGTCGCCCATGAACATCAGATGGTAAATTTTGTTGCCTCTTTTCTTGAGTTGGTACCCAGCATCCATCTTCTGCAGTACTTTTGTCATTGGAATCATGGCTACTACGAAGAGTAGTGGGGACAGTGAGTTGCCCTGGAAGATCCCTTTCCTGATATTAACCTCTGCCAGTCTTATTCCAGAGCTTGTAAGTATTGTATTCATGGTGTTTTCCTCTGCCCCATATATTTTCAGGCATTCTATTAGCCATGTGTGTGGTATCATGTCGAAGGCTTTCTTATAGTCTATCCATGCCATGTTTAGGTTGGTTTTCCTTCTACTGTTCTTCATTACCATTTTGCCTATCAGGAGCTACTCTTTTGCGCCCCTACACTTCCTTCTGCAGCCTTTCTGTTGGTGGGGGATGGTGTTTGTCTCTAGGTAGTTGTATAGCCTTTCACTGATGATACCTGTTAGTAACTTCCACATATTGGTAGGCAGGAGATAGGCCTGTAGTTACTGGCTATATTTCCCTTACTCTTGTCTTTTTGTACAAAGGATATTCTTCCTGTGGTCATCCATTTGGGCGCATGGTGATTTGTGATACAATGCTGGAGTTGTTCTGCTATTCGTCGGTGTAGGGCCTTGAAGTTTTTGGATGGACTTCATCGGGACCTGGGGCATTCCAGTTGGGCATTTTCTTTAATTGGTGTCTAATGTGGCTCCGTGGCAGAGTGGGTTAGGTCGTCAATGGACTGGTTAAGCAACATTGAGGCAGGTCAGTCGTTGGATGGGTAACCTCTATCCTAGGAGTTGATTCCCTGGGAATGGATCTTTACCACCAATTTCCTCGGTCTACTCAACTGTAAATGAGTACCTATTCCTGATGTGGGGTAGGGTCCAGCTATGGGTTAAATAACAAAACTCAGCAATGATGGAAAGAAATGAAGGAAATAAACGACAACGACGTAAATGGAACCTCTGGCAACAGAGGAGCTTCGTCCGGCAGCCAGGTATTCAGCCCGATTAAAGGGGAAGACGGTCAGGTACTTGGAGGCCGTCATCCAGCAACTGACCACTACAATGACAGTAACCATTATTATTATTATTATTATTATTATTATTATTATTTTTTTTTTTTTGCTCTATCACAGTCCTCCAATTCGACTGGTGGTATTTATAGTGTGGGGTTCCGGGTTTGCATCCTGCCTCCTTAGAGTCCATCACTTTTCTTACTATGTGTGCCGCTTTCTAGGATCACACTCTTCTGCATGAGGCCCGGAGCTACTTCAGCCTCTAGTTTTTCTAGATTCCTTTTCAAGGATCTTGGGATCGTGCTTAGTGCTCCTATGATTATGGGTACGATTTCCACTGGCATATCCCATATCCTTCTTATTTCTATTTTCAGATCTTGATACTTATCAATTTTTTCCCTCTCATTCTCTTCAACTCTGGTGTCCCATGGTATTGCGACATCAATGAGTGATACTTTCTTCTTGACTTTGTCAATCAACGTCACGTCTGTCTGTTTGCACGTATCACCCTATCCGTCCTGATACCATAGTCCCAGAGGATCTTTGCTTGATCGTTTTTCTCTATCACTCCCTCAGGTTGGTGCTCGTACCACTTATTACTGCAAGGTAGCTGATGTTTCTTGCACAGGCTCCAGTGGAGGCTTTTGCCACTGAATCATGCCTCCTCTTTTTGTACTCTGGTTCTGTGCAAGTGCCGGCATTTGCTTGCTATGTAGTTTTATTTATGGTTTCATTTTTCGTATTGCACTTACTACATATGGGAGAGATGTTATTTCCATCTATCGTTCTTTGAACATATCTGGTTCTTAGGGCCTGATCTTGTGCCGCTGTTATCATTCCTTCAGTTTTCCTTCTTTAGCTCTCCCCTCTGTAGCCATTGCCATGTGTCATCGCTGGCTAGTTCTTTAGTCTGTCTCATGTATTTTCCGTGCATTGGTTTGTTGTGCCAGTCCTCTGTTCTGTCTGTCATTCTTCTCCTGTCTGTATATTTCTGGGTTCTTCGTCTACTTTTATTAGTCCTTCTTCCCATGCACTCTTTAGCCACTCGTCTTCACTGGTTTTTCAGATATTGCCCCAGTGCTCTGTTCTTCCGTGTTGACACAGTCCTCTATACTTAGTAGTCCTCCTCTCCCTCCTTTCTTCGTGTTTATGTACAGTCTGTCCGTATTTGCTCTTGGGTGTAGTGCTTTGTGTATTGTCCATATGTTTTTCCTCGTTTTCTGATCTATGCTGCGGAATTCTGCCTTCGTCCATTCCACTATTCCTGCGCTGTATCTGATTACTGGCACTGCCCATCTGTTTATGGCTTTTATAATATTTCCGGCGTTGAGTTTCGACTTGAGTGTCTGCATATATTCTTTCCTGATCGTGTCCTTCATCTCTTGATGTTTTATATCCCCTCCTTCCATTATTCCCAGGTATTTGTTTCCCGTCTCATCTATGTGTTTGATGTTGCTCCCATCTGGTAGCTTTATCCCTTCAGCCCTTGTTACTTTGCCTTTTTGTTTCATGTGACTAAGGCGCATTTTTCTATTCCAAACTCCATCCTGATGTCCCCAGATACAATCCTTACAGTCTGGATTAGGGTATCTATTTCCTTGATGCTCTTACCATACGGTTTGATATCGTCCATGAACATCAGATGGTAAATTCTGTTGCCTCTTTTCTTGAGTTGGTACCCAGCATCCATCTTCTACAGTACTTTAGTCATTGGAATCATGGCTACTACGAAGAGTAGTGGGGACAGTGAGTTGCCCTGGAAGATCCCTTTCATGATATTAACCTCTGCCAGTCTTATTCCAGAGCTTGTAAGTATTGTATTCCAGTTGCGCATTGTATTTTTGAAGAAGCTGATGGTGTTTTCCTCTGCCCCATATATTTTCAGGCATTCTATTAGCCATGTGTGTGGTATCATATCGAAGGCTTTCTTATAGTCTATCCATGCCATGTTTAGGTTGGTTTTCCTTCTCCTACTGTTCTTCATTACCATTTTGCCTATCAGGAGCTGGTCTTTTGTGGCCCTACACTTCCTTCTGCAGCCTTTCTGTTGGTGGGGGATGGTGTTTGTCTCTAGGTAGTTCTATAGCCTTTCACTGATGATACCTGTTACTAACTTCCACATTATTGGTAGGGAGGTGATAGGCCTGTAGTTACTGGCTATATTTCCCTCACTCTTGTCTTTTTGTACTAAGGATGTTCTTCCTGTGGTCATCCATTTGGGCGCATGGTGATTTGTGATACAGTGCTGGAGTTGTTCTGCCATTCGTGGGTGTAGGGCCTTGAAGTTTTTGAGCCAGTATCCATGGACTTCATCGGGATCTGGGGCTTTCGAGTTGGGCATTTTCTTTAGTTGGTGTCTGATGTGGCGCCGTGGCAGAGTGGGTTAGGTCGTCAATGGCCTAGTTAAGCAACATTGAGGCTGGTCAGTCGTTGGATGGGTGACCTCTCTCCTCGGAGTTGATTCCCTGGGGAAGGATCTTTACCATAATTTCCTCGGTCTACTCAGCTGTAAATGAGTACCTATTCCTGATGGGTTAGGGTCCAGCTATGGTTTAAATAACAAAAACTCAAGCAATGATGGTTAAAAGAAAATGAAGGAATAAACGACAACGTACGTAAATTGGAATCCTTTTGGCAACAGAGGAGCTTGGTCCGGCAGCCAGGTATTCAGCCCAATTGAAAGGGGAAGACGGTCAGGTACTTGGAGGCCGTCCAGCCATCGAACTGACCACCACAAATGACAGTAACCATTATCATTATTATTATTAATTATTATTATTATTATTATTATTATTATATTATTATATATTCTTTTTCTATCACAGTCATCTATTCTATTTACATTAGAGGTTTAAGATGATGCTTCACTTCACTTAATTTTAATCTAGTTTTTCATTTCTTATCTGGCCACAAATGACACCGCTTTCATTTCTATTCCATAAATCGATCAAGGTAAATTTAAACATGGTACTTTATCCTCAAATTAAAGCTTTTGCCTTGAAAGCTGACTTATTCAACAATATAAAAAAATATGTATATATATATATATATATATATATATATATATATATATATATATATATATATATATATATATATATAATAACAAATTGGATATGTTCATGTAGTCTTCATTTTATTTGGTTACAATACCACAATTTTTCACTTTTACTACAAAGTCAATTAAGGTGAATTTAACCTAACTTAACCTTAAGATAAACCTGTCGCCCTGAAAGCTCAGTATTAGATAAATATTGCATATTTATAAAAAAAATAACAAATAGGATACGTTCATTTAGTTTCATTTGATTTGGTTGCAAAACCACAATTTTAACACAGTAACTTAACAATAATTTAACAACTTTAACCTCAAGATAAACCTTTTACTATGAAAGCTTAATATTATAGTGAATTCACCAAATAATACTTCACAGTAATTATTTATTACAAAGTCTATTAAGATTAATTTACCCTAACCTTAACCTCAAGGTTGAGCTTTTACGTTAAAAGCTCATTATTAAAAGAAAATAATTTCAAAAATATAAATAAAATTATCAATAGAAGTAAATATGGGATATGAAATTCACAAAAGGAAAATAACCAGAAAACTATTATAAATTTACTTTAAAAAAAATTGGAAATGAAATTCATAACCAGTGACCATCGGCAAGCACACTAGAATATAACATCCAAATTGCTATAAAATTAAATAAAAAAAGAAGTAAACTGGATATGAAAATCAGGCTTACTATTAATTGAATAAAAACCTAAAAAATTATAAATTATTTTGTAAAAATAATGACATGAAAATCAAACTTACTATTGACATAAAAGAATCTAAAAACATTATTAAATTTATTTATAATAATCAGGACATGAAAATCAGACTCAAAATGAATAGAAAAGTCTGAAAACATTACGAATTTATTTTTAAAAATTAGGATATAAAATTCAGACTCTGCATGAATAGGAAAGTCACAAAAATATTACGAATTTATTTTGAATAATTAGGAAACTAAATTTAGATCCAGCTGGCATCAACATGAATATTTAAACTCCTATGCACAATTAGAGGAAGTCAGGCACAGAGATGCTTGACTTGCAAAACGAACAAAATACGATTAGAGTCTCTCTCTCTCTCTCTCTCTCTCTCTCTCTCTCTCTCTCTCTCTCTCAAATCAGAGAAGGCCTATTTGAATGAATTGTAACAAGGAGATTTGGAATTTGAATTGAAAATGGAGGTTAATAGCCGTGCGAATTGAATATTGTATTAAGGATATGAATACAAAATTGAGTAATAGTCTGTGGTAATCAGTCGAGTAAAAATAATTCCTCTCTCTCTCTCTCTCTCTCTCTCTCTCTCTCTCTCTCTCTCTCACTGGCTTCTCCAAAGGCCCCACATACACTCCCCCTCTCTCTCTCTCTCTTTCACACACACACACTCACACACACAAAGGTCTCTCTCTCTCTCTCTCTCTCTTTCACACACACACACACACCACACACACTCACACACACAAAGGTCTCTCTCTCTCTCTCTCTCTCTCTCTCTCTCTCTCTCTCTCTCTCTCTCTGTGGCTTCGCCAAAGGCTCCCTCCCCATCGGCCTCTTTCTCTCTCTCTCTCTCTCTCTCTCTCTCTCTCTCTCTCTGTGGCTTCGCCACAAGCCCCTCCCCCACCCTGCCCCTGACCCTCTCTCTCTTTCTCTCCTCTATCACAAAGACACAAACACACACAAACACACGCACACACACCGCCCATTTGAGGGCGTAAACATGCGTGAACGGGCCCTTTCATTATACCAACATTTTTCTCAAAACCGACGCTCAATCACCCCCACACATCAAAACAAGCTCTGAAAGCGATAGCTATTCCGTTTGATCCACTAATTAGGACACAGTTTTGCGTATTTGGTCATCAAAGGGTAACGGCAGCAGAAAAGTGTCAGCGAATAAAAAAACCGGCGTCCGTAGGTAACGCAGCCAGTGATGTTTTTTTTTTTATATACCCGACTGGAAGCGGGCGGATATATATATATATATATATATATATATATATATATATATATAATATAATATATATATATATATATATATATATATATATATATATATTATCTATACTTGTATTGAAAGGGTTTGATTTGGGAGTGGCTGTGTCCAACCGTGGGATCTAATTACGCTTATTGGTTTTATTAAGTGCTTTTGAGGGTGGAGGTTTGGTGGTGCGTGGGTAAATATATATATGTAAATAATAAATATCTCTGTTAAAACAGGATACGTCCCAAGTATAAAAGCCCCTTTAAATACTCTGGTTTAAAGGTAAGGACTATATGTCGGTGTACTCACTTCCACCCTTATCAAGAATGTTGTGATGAGCCCTTTATACTAGATATATATACATATATATTATCAAATATATATTATATATATAATATATATATATATATATATATATATATATATATATATATATATATATATATATATATACACATAAGGCACCTTAATTTCTATGAATTGACAGAACAATTACCTCCTAAAACAAAATTAAAAATTATTAGTCAGTAGATTATTTGAAAGAATTATTTTC
>NC_087208.1:50814019-50816519 GCF_015104395.2 Macrobrachium nipponense | reverse complement strand
AAACCTGCAAGGATAACTTCATGCAAATTTGGGTCATATCCGATACCAAGTAAACCTTTTCAGAGAATACATATGGATATCCTAAGAAATTTTTGTGAATCTAGATATGCGAATAAGTACTTGTTAGTGATGATAGATGAACTTACGAGGATAGTAGAAATTTTTACACTTAAGCATACAACAGCTGAAGAAGTAGCTATAGCATTTTTCAATGGAATTATTTGCAGATATGGCTCACCCGAGGTTTTATTGACCGACAATGGCAGAGAATTTGTAAACAAAACTTTAGAATGTTTGGCGGAAGTCATGGGGAAACAGAAAGTAACAATTATTCCATACAGACCTAAAGCTAATGGGTTGTGTGAACGAACAAACAGGAAAGTGCTCGAAGCTCTCAGGAAGACTGTAGGTGGTAATGATAAAAACTGGGACAGATATATTGATGTTGTTAGACCAATATTAACACTATGGTTGGTGATTTAATTACAATTTCTCCATTTGAAGCTTTGTTTGGTTGCCCAGCACGAGGTACATTCGATCTGTTAACTATACCTCATCATAGGGAAGATGCAATCGAAGCATTAATATCTACAGTGAGAGAGAGACATGCTTATCTCAGCCGTAATCCCGAGGCCACGACTCGAGAAATGGTAGAAAGAAGTAAAACCAGAACATCTGATCCTAAGATCAATGTTGGAGACGGAATTTCTGAAAATCAACGTGAGAAATGAACTAAATTACAAATTGGGTCCGAAATTTGAGGGTCCTTTTAGAGTCGTTGAGGAAAAGACTGGAAATAGATTTGTAGTCTTAGAGGAAAAAACAGGTCGGTCAAAATTAACACATATCAAAACTGAAAAGAGTTGGTTGTGGTAACTAATATAATGTCGCACAGTTGCCTTTTTTTTTCTGGTTTTTGTAAATTGATGGTGAAATGTGTTTAATGTTTTTTTTCTTTATCATTTCTTCTACTATTTTTCTTATTATGTGCAAACTGCGGTGTTTTAAAGTAAGAATCAGAGGTAATTATTTTACGTAAAAAAATTGGGTTGAAAATATGGCAATTTTCTGTTTAGCTGAGAAATATTATAATAAGCCCGTGGTGGTTCCTATGTGTATGGGTTCAGTGTGGCTGAATTTTTGCGAGTTTTTGGGTGGTGGATTTTTGGGGCTGAATTTTTTTTGTGGCTATAATCTTTGGTGGTGGATTTTTTTGGTGGTTGTAATTTTTTGGCGGTGATCTGTGGTTTTACGAGCAAAGGGGGGTTGGGTGGTGGGTTATTGTGGTCCTTTTGGTTTTATGGGTCCCTGTGAAAAGGTTGTATTTTATTTCACCAGTGGTTATATTTGGCAGTATATAATGGTTGAATTGAGGTGGTTATGCGGTTTTATATACTTTTGGTAGTATCATGAATGAGTTATGTTTTCAAGGACAATTTTTGGGTGCCTTTGTGGATGTCTTAGGGATAATTTTGTGGAATATGGTTATAAAGTATCAGTATAGAATTTTTGGGCCATTTGGAGAATAACGATTTCTGAGGTTGCAAGTCTGACTAGACAAATCTATAGTGTGATTTGAGCACATGAGGTATTCACAGGTGGATTAATGCTGATGATGCTGTGATGAGACACGTTGCCGATTTTTCCTTTCGGAGTTGGCTACTCGGAGATTTGCCCTTTTCAGAGATGTCGATTATAACATTCCATGGGGATGTATGTAAGGGGTCAATTCCAGTCGATGGGATATGTTGCTGCAGAAAATTCCGTAGTGATACATACTGCGTTTATGTGGAAAAACGTTGGATTATATGTTTTTTTTTTTTTTTTTTTTTTTTTTTTTTTCCATCTACATTTTGTAATGGGGAAAGTTCAATTATTATTATTATTAATTTTGCTTTAACTGCAAGGGATGTTTGTAATCAGGGTTAAGCTTTACATAGCACTTCTATTATAGACAGGAGGAATTATTTATCGGAGTTATGTGTCAGATAGAAGGGCTATTCGGCATTATATTTCATGGAGGTTAATTATATAAACAGTACAAGGGTTTTGCTGTATAGACATTATGGGAGGTTTTTGGCAGTATATTTGTCAGATATAGGATTACTTGTGAGGATTCAGTGTGTAAAGATCATATTTTGTTTAGTAATTGACTATGAGATTGGTATATTAGTTAATGACAGATTCGTGTGATAAAGCAAGACTTTAGTTATTCTATGATCATGTAGACTTTTCAAATACGGACACGATGACTTTAGAGAATTCCCAACTTCATGTGATGGTGACGACGGAAGCAGCTTGGTTCTACAGTACCAGAGGTCGAATCTACCCATGAGCGGCGATGTTATGGATCGCCTTTGCAATGGACGAGATGTCGTCGGTGGATTGTCTCAGGATTTGTTCTGGGACAAATCAGGAGTCTACATACTTCTACGAGGCGGGTGCGAGATGCACTTGCATGGAAGTCACGGGATATTTCCTTGACAACGAGGTGGTGGTT
>NC_087208.1:50806519-50809019 GCF_015104395.2 Macrobrachium nipponense | reverse complement strand
CCTACTTTGCATTTCAGTGTGCTTCGCCAGCATTTTGTTTTTATTAATAAAGTTTATCTCTCTTCAAATTTTCAACTGAAAAGGCCCCTTGCGTACGAGGCCAACTGGCCATAAGACCAATAAGGCTCCAAAAGGAAATCAACCTTCAAGGAAGGAGAGAGAGAGAGAGAGAGAGAGAGAGAGAGAGAGAGAGAGAGAGAGAGAGAGTACAATGTTCTTCAAGGAAACATACGTGAATTAAATCTAATTTCTTAATACGATTCATCTCCACTGAGAGACAAGAAAATGAGAGAGAGAGACCTAACCTTACAGACCTTACATCTTGTTCGGGTTGCCCCAGGTCCCTCAGTGTGAGGCACCTCTAATGTCTACCAGAGAGTTGCCAGTACATCTTACGGTATGTTTTGCATCCTCCAATCTTGGATAGTCTGGGATGCAGCTTAGATATTTGTCGAGCTTATTCTTAAACACATCTACGCTCACTCCTGATATATTCCTCAGATTATCATAATCGATGCTGGTGCGTAGTGGATTAATGTCCTGTGTGCTTTCCTTATTTTTCCTGGTATAGTTCTGGGCACTATTAATCTACCTCTGCTTGCTCTTTCTGATGTTTTTAGCTCAATGATGTTTTCGGCAATTCCTTCTGTTTCCATGCCTGAATTATCATGTAGCGTTCTGTTCTCCTTTCTAGACTATATAATTTTAAGGATTGTAGTCTTTCCCAGTAGTCAAGGTCCTTAACTTCTATTCTAGCTTTAAAGGACCTTTTCTTCTTTTGAAGTGCCGTAACAACATTCCCATTTTTGCTTTACATTTTGCCAAGGGAATTGCTATTTGATCATTGCATAACATGTTCCTATTCATCATCACACCAAGGTCTTTAACTGCTTCCCTATTTGTGATCGTCTCATTATTAGGTTCCCTATATGCATATAACTTTCCTTCTCTGTCTCCATAATTTATTGATTCAAATTTATCAGAGTTAAATACCATCCTATTTACCTCTGCCCAATAATATACTTTGTTAAGGTCTCTTTGTAGCGCGTTTCTATCTTCATCACAAGTAATTTCTCTACTCATTCTTGTGTCATCAGCGAAACTACTCACTACCGAATCCTTAACATTACTGTCTATATCTGCAATCATAATAACAAACAGTAATGCAGCTAACACAGTACCTTGTGGCACACCGGATATTACCTTAGCTTCATCTGATTTCTCATCGTTTGCAATAACTATCTGTTTTCAGTTGTGTAAAAATTCTTTTAACCATCTTCCTACTTTATCCACTATATTATGTTTCTAATCTTTCTTCGCTAATATATTATGGTCTACCTCGTCAAAAGGTTTGCAAAGTCTAGATAAACCACATCTGTTTCACTTCCACTTTTCATATTTTTGTATATGTTCTCACGGTGGACTAACAGTTGGGTTTTTGTACTTTTGCCGGGTACGAAACCATGTTGTCCTATATAACACCAATTATTTTTTATTAAATGTTTCATAATATTTTTCTTCATTACCCTTTCATACACTTTCATAATATGTGATTTTAGACTCACAGGCCTATAATTACTTGCCTCTAGTCTTGATCCACTTTTGAAAGTAGGGGTGATATATGCTAATTTGTGCTCATCATAAATTTTGCCTGTATCTACACTTTGTCTTAATAATATTGCAAGAGGCTTTGCAATAGAATGCACTACTTTCTTTAACAAAATAGCAGGGACACCATCATGCCCTGCAGCAGCTCCATTTTTAATTTCATTAATAGCCTGCACAATATCAGCTTCATTAATATCTATGTCTGGTAGATATTCACTATTTTCATCACTTACTTCTATATCATTATCTTCATTACCAATTCTAGGGGTGAATTCTCTCTTATATCGTTCTGCCAATATGTTCCATATTTCCTTTTTTTTTCATTCGTTAATCTCACTTCAATTCTTAGAGGGCCTATTTCAATTCTTCTTTTATTCATCTTTTTTGCATACGAGTTATAATAGTTTGGGGTTTTGCTTTGATATTTTTACTGGGGGTTTTCTTCCAAGTCCAGTTTTTCATTTTCTTTTGATTGTATAATCTTTTGTTCTGCATTTTTATCTTACTTTTTAGTTCTATAACTTTCCATGCATTATTTTCTTTTGCAAGACCTTTTTTTCACTTTCTGATTTTCTGGAACAAGATCCTTCTGTCTCTTAGTATGCATGACTGATGTTTACTTTTCTTCTTTGGTATATATTTATCCACTATTTTCTCTAATATTCTATATGATGTCTCCATATTTACCCTTATATCATCACTTACGAAAATGTTATCCCAATCTTAGTTTAATTCTTCATTATTTCTGACCATTTTATATTTTTTACTGTAGAAGTTGTATTTTCCATATACTTCCCACATTTCATTTCTTGCTTATCTCTGTTTTCACTTGCTTTGGAATGGACTGTTAATTCTATGACATTATGGTCTGAAATATTCGCATTATAAACTA
>NC_087208.1:50800066-50806019 GCF_015104395.2 Macrobrachium nipponense | reverse complement strand
GCATTATAAACTATTATTTCTTTAACATAATTCACCTCGTGACACAAATACTAGGTCTAAAGTATTTTGTTTTCCTTTCTTGTTGGCAGGTGATTTATTTGTTTGAATGTTGTATTCTAGTGGCATATCTAATAGCTTTTCGAATTGCCTCTTATCTTCTGTACTACTATTACTCTCTTTTTTATATGAATAAATACAACCACAATCTCCTATTCGTTCTTTCCGTCTATGAAAGGAAAGTTAAAGTCTCAGGAAAGGAGAATAGTCCAGTCCTTGTGATTTCTACATATATCATCCAATTTTTCTATTATGTCAAACTCTTTAGTATTAGGGGGTCTATATATTACTATGTTCATTAATTTTTCAGATTCAAATTCTACTGCTATTAGTTCACATTCTGAGTTACTATATTTCTCATATATTATTCCTTGTTTTTTGTCTTTCCCATATATTGCGGTTCCACCCCCTTGATTCCTATTTTTTCTATCTGATCTATAAGTTTGGAACCCTTTTATTTGATCGTCATTCCCAGTCTCTTGAGAATACCAGGTTTCACTTATATTCATTATATCTATTTTCTTTTCAATTTGGGTTAGTTCTTCTAAGTACTTTATTTTTCTTTTTGAGTTATTCATAACTAAACCCTGTGGATTCATCACTATGATGGCTTGAGTGTTTTCTCCTTCTTAATTAATGTGGGTAATAATAAGGATTTTCCCACCCCCATGTCTCTTTTCTATTCTGGTATGTTGTTCTTTTCTTCATTTCCAGAAATTCTGACATTAAAAAATCCAACTTTTCCATAATATTTGATCTTCCTTCATCATAATTATTCATTTTGTGTCTGAATCTGCAATTTTCTCTGCATTTGCAATATCCTCTTGCATCATAAACACAGTTCTTATCTCTTGAGCTGTACTTGGAGCTGATGCTTTGAAATATTTTGCTGACACACCATATCGCAGTGATGGCTTGCTTTTTTCCTTCACCTGATATTCTTTGTTCCTCTCTTTATTTATTTCTTTATTATTTTGGATTTTATTATTTGAGAGAGAGAGAGAGAGAGAGAGAGAGAGAGAGAGAGAGAGAGAGTGGGCGTTATAGGGAAAAGTGGGTATTCTTCAGAGTGAGACAAGTTATAGGGAAAGGTAATAAATCAATGAATATGAGGGAACACGAAATAGACTTATCCTAATCCCCCCCCCCCTACCCCCCCCCCCCCCCCCTCCCCCCCCCCCCCCCCCACCCACACAAAAAAAACAACAACAACAACAGAGTAGGTTGTATGCTTACTCCCAGAGTAAGCGAAAAATTAGTGTTTTAATAACAAATTTCATTATTAAGTTACTATGCTTAGTAGTATTTTTTTCATTGTTCAACCAAATTGTCAGGTGATATATTATTATTATTGTTATTATTATTATTATTATTATTATTATTATTATTATTATTATTATTATTATTATTTTATTATTATTATTATTGTTGTTGTTGTTGTTGTTTGTTGTTGTTGTTGTTGATGTGTTGGTGTTGTTAAAAAGAATGACTGAATTAAGCGAGTTGATTTCATATATTGTTTTTTTTCTATTTTTCTTTCAATTCGCTTCTCAGGCTCAGCGATATTCATATTGGGAATTTTATAATTTTTTCAAAATTCTCAATATGAATATTGGCCAGTTACTCATAAACATTGCTGAGCCAGAGAAGAGAATTGTAAGAAAAATAGAAAAAACAATACACAAAATCAACTTGATTAATTCTGCCATTCTTTTTAACAGCATTTGCCTAAAAGAGGGTCTCTCACCAAAATATATATATTTTTACTATTATTATTATTACTATATTATTATTATTATTATTATTATTATTATTATTATTATTATATTATTAGTTTTATTATTACTTATAATTTTATTATTATTACTAGCATTCAGAAATACATTGAATGCCAATTAAATCATTCATATCTGTCACAATATGTTTCTTAATGTTTCGCATTATAATTCATATTCACTAGATATAAACTTAAAATAAATGAAAAAAAAATGCACACAGATATTCCGATACAAATTTCAAATATTTCGACATTTAATCAGAAAAGAATAAATCACAGAGATACAATTAAACGTCCAATAATCTGACCAAAGAGGATTCCCCGAGCAATTTTTATTTGGTCCCAGAAATATCAAAATCACAATGATATTTTTCAGCAGAGATATGAATCCATACGATTCTTTTTTCCCTTCGGTCTTTTATGCCAAAAAACGACGAAGAATAAAAAATTCTTTTATTTTATTTTGCACCAGCAATGACTGCAACATTTTGTCTTATTATTAAATTTCAGGAGTGCAATATAATTGATGGATTGACATATTTAATTCTTTCCGTAATCCTCTGAAACTGATATCGTGTGCTGTATTATGTGACAAAAAAGGAAAATTATCTTTGTAAAATGCACACACACACACACGCACACACAACACACACACACACACACACACACACACACATATATATATATATATATATATATATATATATTCTATATATATATATATATATACATATATATATATATATATATATATATATATATATATATATATATATATATATATATATATATATATATATATATATATATAAATATAAATATGTGTGTGTGTGTATGTGTGTATGTGTTGTGTGTGCAAATATATATATCATTATTATTACATATATGCATATGTGTAAATATATATATATATATATATATATATATATATATATATATTACTATATATATATATATATATATATATATATATATATATATATACTCTTGGTCTACATTAATCGTGGTTTATCCCCTGAATAATAATAATAATAATAATAATAATGATAATAATAATAATAATAATAATAATAATAATAATAATAATAACAATATAATGATAATAATAATAATAATAATAATAATAATAATAATAATAATAATAATAATTATAATCTTCTCTTGTCCATTTCTTCCTTTGGTTTGGTTCTGTAGCTCCAAGCTCAGCCTGTTGGTTACTGTCGTTGTAGGGGTCAGTTGCTGGATGACGACCTACAAGTACCTGACCGTCTTCCCTTCAATTGGTTGAATTCCTGCTGCCGGACGAAGCTCCTCTGTTGCCAGAGGTTCCATTTACGTCGTTGTCGTTTATTCCTTCACTTCTTAACGAATCATTGCTGAGTTTTGCTATTTAAACCCATAGCTGAACCCTACCCCATCAGGGATAGGTAACTCATTTACAGCTGAGTAGACTGAGGAAATTGTGGTAAAGATCCTTTCCCAAGGAATCAACGCCGAGGAGAGCAGTCACCCATCCAACGACTAACCAGCCCCAATGTTACTTAACCAGTCCATTGACGACCTAAC
Organism: Macrobrachium nipponense; assembly: GCF_015104395.2. Classification (NCBI taxonomy): domain Eukaryota; kingdom Metazoa; phylum Arthropoda; class Malacostraca; order Decapoda; family Palaemonidae; genus Macrobrachium; species Macrobrachium nipponense. Next base: position 50,802,619 of record NC_087208.1, on the reverse strand, counting down.
CCATTCTGCCATGGAAAAAATGGATAAGGATCAAGATCTGAAAATAGAAATAAGAAGGATATGAGATATGCCAGTGGAAATTGTACCCATAATCATAGGAGCACTAGGCATATCCCCAAGATCCCTGAAAAGGAATCTAGAAAAACTAGAGGAGAAAGTAGCTCCAGGACTCATGCAGAGGAGTGTGATCCTAGAAACGGCGCACAATAGTAAGAAAAGTGATGGACTCCTAATGAGGCAAGGATGCGACCCGGAACCCCACACTAAAAATACCACCCAGTCGAATTGGATGACTGTGATAGAGCAATAAAAAAAATAAAAAAAAAAACAATAATAATAATAATAATAATAATAATAATAATAATAATAATAATAATAATAATAATAATAATAAAATAACTAACAAAAGATACTCATAGTAGCATGACTCTCCCCAATGGAGAAAACAAATCTACAGTTATGTAAATGTATATATATTAAATCTAAATCTAATATATTGTACATTTACATAACTGTGGTTTTGTTTTTCTCCAAAATAACAGCAACAACAACAACAACAACAATCAATAATAATAATATAAAAATAAAAATAATAATAATAATAATAATAATAATAATAATAATATAATAATAATAATAATAATAATATAATACCTGAAAATAGAAATAAAGATATGGGCTAGGCCAGTGGAAAACTGTAGGTGTCATAATCCTAGGAAGACTGGGCACGATCCCAACATCCTTGAAAGGAACCTGGAAAAACTAGATACCGAAGTAGCACCAAGACTCATTGCAAAAGAGTGTGCTCCCAGAAAAAGCACACATAGTGATATTAATGATGTACTCATTCCTAAGGAGGAGATGCAGCCCAGGACCCCACACTATAAATGCGACCCAGTCGAATTGGATGACTGTGATAGACTAAAAAAAAAAAACAATTAATTAATTAAAATTTTAATAAAGTAAATAAATAATAATAATGATATATTAAAAGTGAAGGACTCCTAAGGAACCCCTCACTACAAAAACCACCCAGTCGAATAGGATGACTGCGATGGAATAAAAAATAATAATAATAATAATAATAATAATAATAATAATAATAATAATAATAATAATAATAATAATTGAAGGGGAAGACGGTCAGGTACTTGGAGGTCGTCATCCAGCAACTGATCACCACAATGACAGTAATCAACAGCCTGAGATTGGAGCTACAGAGGCAAAAAGGAAGAAATGGACACGAGAAGAAAATAAGGAAATATGGAGATGCTACAACAGAAGCAACCCGACGGAGAGAGGATATAGAAGAAGATTGGTCAACATCTGGAATGAGAGGAATAACACCCCCCAAACAGAGCAGAGGCTGGCAGACCAAGTAAGGAACATAAAGAAAAAGAACTGGCTCTCCCCAACAGAAAGAGAAGAACTGGAAAGGGAAATGTCACACGGCAACGAATTACACGAAGACGAACTGAGAGACGATGCCACAGAAGACGACAGGGAGGATGAGGTATCAAACAACGACACACGAAGAAACACCGAAGAAGTAACAGAGAGGACGGAATGGGTAGAAAAGATTAGACAATGGATGGAGCCAGATACAGAGAGACAAAGATCCCCTCCATGAAACCCTACACACCAAGAAATTAAAAAGGGAGAAAACAAAACAAGAGAGGTCAATGAAATAATGGGCATAATACAGACCACCAGTATCACAGAAACAAATAACTTGACATATGCAGGAGCAAGATTAGCAGAAACTGATGGGAATTCGAACACCAACACCACCAGTACAACCAACCCAACAGAAACCAACCAAAACAGCAACCTCCTTGGAAAAGGCGCCTGGAAAAGCAAATCATGGTGATGAGATCTGACTTGAGTGAACTGAAAGAGATGGCAGAAAAAAGCTAAGAAGCAAGAAAACAAGGGAGAACTCAACGAGAATACAAAGTACAGAGAGGGGACTAAACAACACAATAAGAAGATGTAAAACAGAGGCTTAAGGCCAAAGCACATAAGATCCAACGGTACATGAGCAGGAATAAGGGATAACCAACAGAACAAACTATTCGGAACCAACCAGAAAAGACTATACAGCCAACTAAGAGGGGAAGACAACCACCCAGAAATTCCTGAAGCCGAACCAAGTAAGAGACTCTGGGAAAACATATGGAGCATCAGGTATCACACAACAAACATGCAACACTGGCTCCAGGAAGTCAAGGAAGAAGAAACAGGGAGAATAAACAAAGATTCACAGACATCACGACAGACACAGTCAGACACCAACTAAAGAAAATGCCAAAATGGAAAGCCCCCAGGTCCCGATGAAGTCCATGAATACTGGCTCAAAAACTTCAAGGCCCTACACCCACGAATAGCAGAACAACTCCAGCATTGTATCTCAAATCACCAAGCACCCAATGGATGACCACAGAAAGAACATCCTTAGTACAAAAAGACAAGAGTAAGGGAAATTATAGCAGTAACTACAGGCCTATCACCTGCCTACAATAATGTGGAAGTTACTAACAGGTATCATCAGTG
>NC_087208.1:50787566-50795066 GCF_015104395.2 Macrobrachium nipponense | reverse complement strand
GCGACATCAATGAGTGATACTTTCTTCTTGACTTTGTCAATCAACGTCACGTCTGGTCTGTTTGCACGTATCACCCTATCCGTTCTGATACCATAGTCCCAAGTCATGATCTTTGCCTGATCGTTTTCTATCACTCCTTCAGGTTGGTGCTCGTACCACTTATTACTGCAAGGTAGCTGATGTTTCTTGCACAGGCTCCAGTGGAGGGCTTTTTGCCACTGAATCATGCCTCTTTTTGTACTGGGTTCTGTGCAAGTGCCGGGCATTCACTTGCTATGTGGTTTATGGTTTTCATTTTTCGTATTGCACTTCCTACATATGGGAGAGATGTTATTTCCGTCTATCATACTTTGAACATATCTGGTTCTTAGGGCCTGATCTTGTGCCGCTGTTATCATTCCTTCAGTTTCCTTCTTTTACTGCTCTCCCCTCTGTAAGCCATTGCCAATTGTCATCGCTGGCTAGTTCTTTAGTCTGTCTCATGTATTGTCCGTGCATTGGTTTATTGTGCCAGTCCTCTGTTCTTTCTGTCTTTCTCCTGTCTCTGTATATTTCTGGGTCTTCGTCTACTTTTATTAGTCCTTCTTCCCATGCACTCTTCAGCCACTCGTCTTCACTGGTTTTCAGATATTGCCCCAGCGCTCTGTTTTCGATGTTGACGCAGTCCTCTATACTTAGTAGTTCCTCTCCTCCCTCCTTCCTTTCGTGTTATGTATTAGTCTGTCCGTATTTGCTCTTGGGTGTAGTGCTTTGTGTATTGTCATTTGTTTCCTGGTTTTCTGATCTATGCTGCGGAGTTCTGCCTTCGTCCATTCCAGTATTCCTGCGCTGTATCTGATTACTGGCACAAATGCCCATGTGTTTATGGCTTTTATCATATTTCCGGCGTTGAGTTTTGACTTGAGTATCGCCTTGAGTCTCTGCATATATTCTTTCCTGATCGTTCCTCATCTCTTGGTGTGTGTTTTATATCTCCTCCTTCCATTATTCCCAGGTATTTGTATCCTGTCTCATCTATGTGTTTGATGTTGCTCCCATCTGGTAGCTTTATCCCTTCAGTTCTCGTTACTTTGCCTTTTATTATTATTATTATTATTATTATTATTATTATTATTATTATATACTGGAAGTAAACCCTCTTTGAAACATGTTTTATTAAAAATAATTGCTGCCTCAGCTGCATTAATTCTATATAGGTTCTTGTCTATGTTTCCTAATTATGGTTTCCTCATTCCTGCTTTAAACTGGTGAGCAACGCACCGTAGGTTGGCATGTCTCAAATAGGTAAATGTGAAAGTCGATGATAATTTTATTAAAAAATGCCGGAAGAGGTAGTCATACTTTTATGGTATACCTCGTAGAGTTTGTCAATGAAAAAGTTAAAATCTTATTCTTTTGGTAGGGGACCCTTGATAAACCCTACGGATGTTACTCTGAACATTTGACTACCTCCGGCATTTTTTAAATAAAATTAAAATCGACTTTGATAATTGCCTATTTCAGACATGCCAGCCTTCGGTGCGATTCTCACCAGTTTAAGCAACAATGAGAAAACCATAGCTAGGAAACATAGAGAAGAACCTATATAACATTAATGCAGCTGAGGTAGCAATTATCTTTAATAAAAAAAATATATAATATTATTGTTATTATATTATTATTCCCGACAGTTGTATTGGTTGTAGAAAATACTGAGCTGGTTTGTCTATTGAATATCACTAAAATAAGTGAGTGTTATTGCTATTAATAAAATGTATGCAAATTTGATGACTCTTTTACGTCATTATTAGATATTTTAACTAGGTAATTCAGAAGTTAAGGGAGATGAAGATCAATGAATACACTAGATTACCAATTACACTCATAAAAGAAATATTGCAAATGTGGACCACTGAAAATCGAAATTAATCTTGAAAAGTGGTCAAACGTTCACCACTTGATGTCAGTCAATTCATGAATTAATCGCTTCATGATTGCATTAAAACTATAGCTGAAATTAGTGGGAATGGTCTCCAATATCCATTTTTGTAATTGTTGCAGAATCAATTGCAAAATGAGCAGTCAAATCAACAGGTACGTTGTTTGTTTCAATTAGCTTTGTCCTACGTATATGTATGTGTGTATATATGTGTACGTATATATATATATATATATATATATATATATATATTATATATATATATATATATATATATATATATATTATATATATATATATATATATATATATATATATTCTTTGTTAAAACAGTATAAAAGGTCCATTAAAACATATTGGTTTAAAATTAAGGACTATATTCCAGTCCACCGAAATATAATTCTTAACTTTAAACCAGAGCGTTTAATGGGCATTTTATACATTATATGTTTAAACATAACACGTTTCTAAGCTCTCAAAGGCTTCCCAAACCAGAAATAACTACTAACAACATTCTACAACAAGCAGAAGATTACATAATGATTTTGAACATCAACGAAATTATATAAAATGAACAGTAATACCATGGCAATATTATCGAGTATAAAACGTCAAAAGGTGAAAATCATACCTATATCAGTAACGTCGCTGGATGTATGTAGCTTTGGAAATGTGGGTTTTTATATCTTTCATTTGCTCTCCTCCGAGTAAAAAGTTCCTCTTCTCTTATCTTAGGAGGTTTACTTGCAGGGTTATGGGTCGTACCTTTACCCAAAACAAACATTCCTCCGGTGTTTTTCGAAGCTTGAGATTCAGTTTGTCTCCGAGGGGGGAAATTGAAAAAGTAGGTTGTGAAATTCAGTTGAGTATTGTTTACGTGTTTGTTTATCTGTGTTTGTGTGTGTAGTGTGCGTTTTGTCTTATATGCGTGTGTTTGTGTGTTCATGAGCGTAAATATTTGTGCAACGAGCCAGTGGAAAATGTTCGTACAGATTCAGGGAAATGAAAAACAATTTAAACTAGACTGATGCTTTTCGTATATATATATATATATATATATATATATATATATATATATATATATAGATATAGTAGATATATATATATATATATATATATATATATATATATATATATATTATATATATGACTGGTAAAAAAATGTTCTGTAACAACAGAGTTCCATCTAATAAAAGGAGCCCATAAAAACACCAAAATAGAGAAAAAGTACTATATTTCAGAGACTGCTGTCTCCCTCTTCAGGTAGATGAATGAGAAAAGTTCACAGAAAAGGTGGTATTTATACCAAGAGGTCCATCCCACAAACAAGCCATTTTAAGTCACCCCCGCTGATAATCTTCCTCTAATCTTCTTAAGGGTTGGTTGAATGAAGACGTTGTCGATCGTGTCCGAAATCCATCCTCCTTTTGAGATGTTCATTACCTGCCTCTCTTTTATTAAGGCCGATTCCATCATTTGACTCTTGTACCGGCAGTTGCTGCTATAAATTACACGTGACAAATTCCAGTTTATTCTATGGTTATGTTCATTTATATGGTTGAAAATAGCCGAGTTCTGTTGTCCATACCTAACTGACCGTTTGTGTTGTATTAATCTCTGGGAAGGGATTACCTGTAAATCCGATGTAAGATTGGTCACAGTCCTGGCATGGGATTTCGTATACCCCAGAGTCCTTTGGAGATGTCTTTTGTTGGACGTTAATCAGGGATTTGGCTAAGGTGTTTGGGTAAGTAAATATACAAAAGGGTTCGATTTTCCGAGGGGTTGGTTATTCTCTTAATCGTGTCCAGGTGGGGAATTATTATTTTATTGTTGGTTGTATCTCTGGTCTGTCTTTAGGGGTCGGTAGAAAATTACGTTAGCTTTGTGAATTGCTTTCTCAATTATATGGTCAGGATATTTTAAAGACGAAAGTTGCTTGCGAATTAGTTCAAATTCTTTTACCAGGAATTCTGGGGAACAAATTCGTCCAACAAAAAGACATCTCCAAAGGACTCTGGGGTATACGAATCCCATGCCAGGACTGTGACCAATCTTACATCGGATTTACAGGTAAATCCCTTCCCCAGAGATTAATACAACACAAACGGTCAGTTAGGTATGGACAACAGAACTCGGCTATTTCAACCATATAAATGAACATAACCATAGAATAAACTGGAATTTGTCACGTGTATTATAGCAGCAACTGCCGGTACAAGAGTCAAATGATGGAATCGGCCTTAATAAAAGAGAGGCAGGTAATGAACATCTCAAAAGGAGGATGGATTTCGGACACGATCGCAACGTCTTCATTCAACCAACCCTTAAGAAGATTAGAGGAAGATTATCAGCGGGGGTGACTAAAATGGGCTTGTTTGTGGATGACCTCTTGGTATAAATACCACCTTTTCTGTGAACTTTCTCATTCATCTACCTGAAGAGGGAGACAGCAGTCTCTGAAATATAGTACTTTTTCTCTATTTTGGTGTTTTATGGGCTCCTTTTATTAGATATATATATATATATATATATATATATATATATATATATATATATATATATATATATATATATATATATATATATATATATATATATACAGAGAGAGAGAGAGAGAGAGAGAGAGAGAGAGAGAGAGAGAGAGAGAGAGAGAGAGAGAGATGATAACCTAATTGTTCAGTAACTGTTTCAAGACACAAGACTAATGTATATATTGTTTATTTTCCACCAAGATATTTATGACTTATACAAATAAATTTCCTTATCCTGAAATTGCAATATTCAAATGCCTTCTCTGGGTCATCTAGATGTAAAGGAGGGATGTTGTATAAGGGTTGGGGGGGCGGGGTGGTTGATGGCTGGAAGACTAATTGAAATTCTCGAGGTGTTTCACCACCTGCTGGAATTTGCTTGTTATAATTTCCCTGGAATGCTGGAATGACCAAGGTATAATTCCTGGAGGCGGAAACTTTAGCAGACCGTGAAAGAAGGGAAACAGGAATGAGGTATTATGGTTGGACCAATGTTTTTTTTTTTTCTGGGGAGCAAATTATCGTGTCTCCTATGTCCGTCCGCACTTTTTCTATCCACCCTCAGATCTTAAAAGCTACTGAGGCTATAGGGTTCCAAATTGTTACCTCGATCGTCCATTCACCAATCATCAAACATACCAAATTGTAGCCCTCTAACTTCAGTAGTTTATATCTTATTTAAAGTTAGCCATAATTGTGCGTCTGGCAGCGTTATAAGCCAGGACATCAGCGGTCCGTGGTTAATGTTTCATGGGCCACGGCTCTTGCAGCATTATACCGGGACCACAGAAAAATAGATGTATTGTCGGTGGACGTGATTATAAGGTATACAGAAAACTCGACTTCGCCGAAGTTTTATACTTGTTTGCCTTAAAGGCAATAATTTGAGTTGCAATTGTTGAAGTATCAAGGTAAAACTAACCTCTGTATCAGATATGCATCTGCCACGAAGCTTTTCAGCTTAGCTAGATTTTAATTCAAGATTAGAAAATAAGTAGATTTCATATTTTTTTTTTTTTATCTAACTTTTAGAAATAGTAAATTTGGTAAATGGTAACTTTTCAGTCATATTAATTTTTCCAGTTGCTTATAGCATGCATTTTTATGAAAACTTTAATATGCATAACATAGAGAAATACTTATATACAGCGCTATAAGGAAGACTTCCACTATAGATAAATAAACACAAATATATATATTATATATATATATATATAATATATATATATATATATATATATATATATATATATACATGTGTGTGTATCATAAAACGCACGGTAGAAATTGACGTGAACAAGTACTTTCTTCTTGTTCTACATTTTCAAGTTCACACTATTTGGATTTAATGACATTCTCAGGCACGTGTTCCTTCGTGTTATGTAAGATATTATATATATATATATATATATATATATAATATATATATATATATATGATATATATATATATAATATATATATATATATATATATATATATATATCATCATATACATATACATATACACACACACATCAGCTGGATTGCATTCGTTTAATTCCAGCGCGGTGAATAAGTCGCAATATACAAAACATTATATTTGTATTTCAAGTCGCTAAACAACCATTATTTTTACAAAAATCAGAACTACATGCTTAGGCAGCTTTACATCGACTCAAACATTTCATCAGTTCATGAAAAAAATAATAATAAAATAAATTAAAAAAAAAAATTTGAAAAACAATTTGAATTTATTATGACATGAAAAGTTATACCGGATGGGAAGCTGTAGCGTTAAGTAGTTCCTGAGTAAAAAAGAATATATATGACGGTTTTGGAATTATATTTTTCTCATTATATTTATTATTTATTGTCAAACTCTGTATAAATACTAAACTCATGATCATCATTTTATATTCCAGTTATGTGTTCGAGGATTATTTAGTAATTATGATATAATTAGACTGGGTTGAGAAAAGCAGTGCAAGAAATAATTGCAATGTTATTCATTATCTTCTCCTCTTGTAATCAGGACTATTAAAAGAAAAGGTTGATGATCTTAAAATAATAAGAGAAGGAGATCTCTTTGTTTACTGTTATTTATTATTAAATACCACTATTTCTTCTTTTTTCCTTTCTTCAAGCAAGTATCTTCTTTTTTCTCTTTCATTGCTCATATAAAATAAAATATTTAACAAATATGAAATTCCTGATGGTTATTTTATATTTGTTTTTCAGTGTGAGGTTTTTTTGTATTTATTTTTTTTTTATCGTAACTACGCATTTCATTTTATGTTTACAATATGCCGACAGCTTTTCGATGATAAATATATTTCCTCTAACTACGAGATCTTCGGCATACATAACTTGCCCCATTTTGAATTCATTGCCTAAAAACAATTAACTATTTGATATGTATATTATTTTCACTGTTTTGGCCTTTGGCATAAAGCCTGGCAACATTTTAATTTATATATATTTATATACTGCCCTTTACAATAAACTTTCTAAACGATCTACTTTCATTTCTCATAACATCTACAAAAGCATTTTTTCTAAATGAAATTTTTAGCATAAAAACTTGCAACTTTTTAATTCTTTTACTGTCCTCTATAAAATAAAAACATATAACCTATCTTCTTTAATTGATCTTGCTTTTGGCTTTTACAGACTAGTGATATTCCTTAAAAGAAATTAGTATTTGAGAAATCTATTATTGTCACTAATCGGCCTTTAATATGAAAAGAAGCAACTTTATGTTAAAAGTTATATGGTTTTATACATATTTGTATAATTTTACTTCCATTTTCAATAAAATTATCTTAACTACCTATTTTCATATATCTTGACATTTAAAAGTAATGTCCATTCGCCAAAGAAAAAGTAATGTCATTTCCTAAAAGGAAAAGTAACGTCATTTCCCCCCCAAAAAAATAACGTCATTTCTCAAAAGAAAAATAACGTCATTTCCCAAAAGGAAATTAACGTCATTTCTTAAAAGAAAATGTAATATTTCCTAAAAGAAAAAGTAAGGTAATTTCCTAAAAGAAAACAGCTATTATTACCC
>NC_087208.1:50775066-50777566 GCF_015104395.2 Macrobrachium nipponense | reverse complement strand
CAAAAACTCAACGCCGGAAATATGATAAAAGCCATAAACACATGGCAGTGCCAGTAATCAGATACAGCGCAGGAATAGTGGAATGGACGAAGGCAGAACTCCGCAGCATAGATCAGAAAACAGGAAACATATGACAATACACAAAGCACTACACCCAAGAGCAAATACGGACAGACTATACATAACACGAAAGGAAGGAGGGAGAGGACTACTAAGTATAGAGGACTGCGTTAACATCGAAACAGAGCACTGGGGCAATATCTAAAAACCAGTGAAGACGAATGGCTTAAAGAGTGCATGGGAAGAGGACTAATAAAAGTAGACGAAGACCCAGAAAATATACAGAGACAGGAGAAAGACAGAAAGAACTGAGGACTGGCACAACAAACCAATGCACGGACAATACCATGAGACAGACTAAAGAACTAGCCAGCGATGACAATTGGCAATGCTACAGAGGGGAGAGCTAAAGAAGGAAACTGAAGGAATTGATAACAGCGGCACAAGATCAGGCCCTAAGAACCAGATATGTTCAAAGTACGATAGACGGAAATACATCTCTCCCTATGTATTGGAAGTGCAATACGAAAAATGAAACCATAAACCACATAGCAAGTGAATGCCCGGCACTTGCACAGAACCAGTACAAAAAAAGAGGCATGATTCAGTGGCAAAAGCCCTCCACTGGAGCCTGTGCAAGAAACATCAGCTACCTTGCAGTAATAGTGGTACGAGCACCAACCTGAGGGAGTGATAGAAAACGATCAGGCAAAGATCCTCTGGGACTATGGTATCAGAACGGATAGGGTGATACGTGCTAAACAGACCAGACGTGACGTTGATTGACAAAGTCAAGAAGAAAGTATCACTCATTGATGTCTGCAATACCATGGGACACCAGAGTTGAAGAGAAAGAGAGGAAAAAATGGATAAGTATCAAGATCTGGAAAATAGAAATAAGAAGGATATGGGATGCCAGTGGAAATCGTACCCATAATCATAGGAGCACTAGGCACGATCCCAAGATCCTGAAAAAGAAAAGGAATCTAGAAAAACTAGAGGCTGAAGTAGCTCCAGGACTCATGCACAGAAAGTGTGATCCTAGAAACGGCACACATAGTAAGAAGAGTGATGGACTCCTAAGGGGGCAGGATGCAACCCGAACCCACACTATAAATACCACCCAGTCGAATTGGATTGGACTGTGATAGAGCAAAAAAAAAATAATAATAATAATAATAATAATATTAAAAATAATTATATATTTTGGTAGAAGACCCTCTTTTAGGCAAATGCTGTTAAAAAGAATGGCAGAATTAAGCGAGTTGATTTTATGTATTGTTTTTTCTATTTTTCTTACCATTCTCTTCTCTGGCTCAGCGATGTTTCTGAGTAACTAGGCAATATTCATATTGAGAATTTTGAAAAAATTATAAATTCCCAATATGAATATCGCTGAGCCTGAGAAGCGAATTGAAAGAAAAATGAGAAAAAAACAATATATGAAATCAACTCGCTTAATTCAGCCATTCTTTTTAACAACAACAACAAATCAACAACAACTACAACAACAACAATAATAATAAAATAATAATAATAATAATAATAAGTAATAATAATAAAATAATAATAATAATAATATAATAATATGTAATAATAATAATAACAATAATAATAATATATCACCTGACAATTTGGTTGAAAAATGAAAAAATACTACTAAGCATAGTAGCTTAATAATGAAATTTGTTATTAACACTAATTTTTCGCTTACTCTGGGAGTAAGCGTACAAACCTACTCTGTGTTGTTGTTGTTGTGTAGTGTGGGGGGGAGTTATGGATAAGTCTATTTCGTGTTCCCTCATATTCATTGATTTATTACCTTTCCCTATAACTTGTCTCACTCTGAAGAATACCCACTTTTCCCTATAACGCCCTCTCTCTCTCTCTCTCTCTCTCTCTCTCTCTCTCTCTCTCTCTCTCTCTCTCTCTCTCTCTAAAATCAATATCCAAAATAATAAAGAAATAAATAAAGAGAGGAACAAAGAATATCAGGTGAAGGAAAAAAGCAAGCCATCACTGCGATATGGTGTGTCAGCAAAATATTTCAAAGCATCAGCTCCAAGTACAGCTCAAGAGATAAGAACTGTGTTTATGATGCAAGAGGATATTGCAATGCAGAGGAAATTGCAGATTCAGACACAAAATGAATGAATTATGATGAAGAAGAAGATCAATATTATGGAAAAGTTGGATTTTTTAATGTCAGAATTTCTGGAAATGAAGAAAAGAACAACATACCAGAATAGAACGAGACATGGGAAAATCCTTATTATTCACCCACATTAAATGAAAGAGAAACACTCAAGCCATCATAGTGATGAATCCACAGGGTTTAGTTATGAGTAACTCAAAAAGAAAAATAAAGTACTTAGAAGAACTAACCCAAATTGAAAAGAAAATAGATATAATGAATATAAGTGAAACCTGGTATTCTCAA
>NC_087208.1:50765696-50773196 GCF_015104395.2 Macrobrachium nipponense | reverse complement strand
CAGCAGTGAGCAGGAAGGAATTTGCTCCCCTCTCAAGGATTTGTAAACATTTGGAGACCAGGAGATCCCCACAACATCCCAGGCCAAACGGCTCCACCACCACATTTTAGTTTGTAGCAAAGACGTAGCCTCGAACGAAGATATTCCAGCCAACGCAGAGACCCCAAGTCCTAACTACCTCTGCGAGCTCGAAGCATCAGCTACTTTAAGTGTAACTGGCTCCAAGAGGCTTCGCTGAAGCCTCAGCATAATTTCAGTGATGACCATTGCGGGGATCAGAAAGGACATCTCTGGCTTCGGATTCCCATTTGCAATGCACAATGCAATAAGGCTAATTGCCGTCAAGTGTCCGCCCGTGGAAATTACCATTGCAGACACAGAGACGGTGGGATGTATTTGTAGTGGTGCTCTCGTGGGGTCACGATAGAGGGGCATTGTGGGTAATAATAGCTGTTTTCTTTTAGGAAATTACCTTACTTTTTCTTTTAGGAAATATTACATTTTCTTTTAAGAAATGACGTTAATTTTCCTTTTGGGAAATGACGTTATTTTTCTTTTGAGAAATGACGTTAATTTTTCTTTTGGGAAATGACGTTACTTTTCCTTTTAGGAAATGACATTACTTTTTCTTTTGCGAATGGACATTACTTTTAAATGTCAAGATATATGAAAGTAGGCAGTTAAGATAATTTTATTGAAAATGGAAGTAAAATTATACAAATATGTATAAAACCATATAACTTTTAACATAAAGTTGCTTCTTTTCATATTAAAGGCCGATTAGTGACAATAATAGATTTCTCAAATACTAATTTCTTTTAGGGAATATCACTAGTCTGTAAAAGCCAAAAGCAAGAAAAATTAAAGAAGATAGGTTATATGTTTTTATTTTATAGAGGACAGTAAAAGAATTAAAAAGTTGCAAGTTTTATGGCAAAAATTTCATTTAGAAAAAATGCTTTTGTAGATGTTATGAAAAATGAAAGTAGATCGTTTAGAAAGTTTATTGTAAAGGGCAGTATATAAATATATATAAATTAAAATGTTGCCAGGCTTTATGCCAAAGGCCAAAACAGTGAAAATAATATACATATCAAATAGTTAATTGTTTTTAGGCAATGAATTCAAAATGGGGCAAGTTTTGTATGCCGAAGATCTCGTAGTTAGAGGAAATATATTTATCATCGAAAAGCTGTCGGCATATTGTAAACATAAAATGAAATGCGTAGTTACGATAAAAAAAAAAAATAATAAATACAAAAAAACCTCACACTGAAAAACAAATATAAAATAACCATCAGGAATTTCATATTTGGTAAATATTTTATTTTATATGAGCAATGAAAGAAAAACAAGAAGATACTTGCTTGAAGAAAGGAAAACAGAAGAAATAGTGGTAATTAATAATAAATAACAGTAAACAAAGAGATCTCCTTCTCTTATTATTTTAAGATAATCAACCTTTTCTTTTAATAGTCCTGATTACAAGAGGAGAAGATAATGAATAACATTGCAATTATTTCTTGCACTGCTTTTCTCAACCCAGTCTAATTATATCATAATTAGTTAAGTAATCCTCGAACACATAACTGGAATATAAAATGATGATCATGAGTTTAGTATTTATACAGAGTTTGACAATAAATAATAAATATAATGAGAAAAATATAATTCCAAAACTGTCATATATATTCTTTTTTTACTCAGGAACTACTTAACGCTGCAGCTTCCAATCCGAGATAACTTTTCATGTCATAATAAATTCAAATTGTTTTTCAAAATTTTTTTTTATTTATTTTATTATTATTTTTTTTCATGAACTGATGAAATGTTTGAGTCGATGTAAAGCTGCCTAAGCATGTAGTATCTTTGATTTTTTGTAAAAATAATGGTTGTTTAGCGACCTTGAAATACAAATATAATGTTTTGTATATTGCGACTTATACACCGCGCTGGAATTAAACGAATGCAATCCAGCTGATGTGTGTGTGTATATGTATATGTATGTATATGTATATATATATCTATATATATATATATATATATTTTTATATATATATATATATATATATATATATATATATATATATATATATATTATATATATATATATATATATATATATATATATATATATATATATATCTTACATAACACGAAGGAACACGTGCCTGAGAATGTCATTAAATCCAAATAGTGTGAACTTGAAAATGTAGAACAAGAAGAAAAGTACTTGTTCACTCAATTTCTACCGTGCGTTTTATGATACACACACACGTATATATATATATATATATATATATATATATATATATATATATATATACTATTATACATATATATATATTTATTTTATCTATAGTGGAAGTCTTCCTTATAGCGTTGTATGTAAGTATTTCTCTATGTTATGCATATTAAAGTTTTCATAAAAATGCATGCTATAAGCAACCAGAAAAATTTATATGACTGAAAAGTTACCATTTACCAAATTTACTATTTCTAAAAATTAGATAAAAAAAAAAATACGAAATCTACTTATTTTCTAATCTTGAATTAAAATCTAGCTAAGCTGAAAAGCTTCGTGGCAGATGCATATCTGATACAGAGGTTAGTTTTACCTTGATACTTCAACAATTGCAACTCAAATTATTGCCTTTAAGGCAAACAAGTATAAAACTTCGGCGAAGTCGAGTTTTCTGTATACCTTATAATCACGTCCACGACAATACATCTATTTTTCTTGTGGTCCGGTTTAATGCTTGCAAGAGCCGTGGCCATGAAACATTAACCCACGGACCGCCTGATGTCCTGGCTTATAACGCTGCAGACACACAATTTTATGGCTAACTTTAAATAAGATATAAACTACTGAGGTTAGAGGGCTACAATTTGGTATGTTTGATGATTGGTGAATGGATGATCGAGGTAACAATTTGAAACCCTATAGCCTCAGTAGCTTTTAAGATCTGAGGGTGGATAGAAAAAGTGCGGAACGGACATAGGAGACACGATGCTCCCAAGAAAAAAAAACATTGGTCCAACCATAATACCTCATTCCTGTTTTCCCTTCTTTCACGGTATGCTAAAGTTTCCGCCTCCAGGAATTCTACCTTGGTCATTCCAGCATTCCAGGGAAATTATAACAAGCAAATTCCAGCAGGTGGTGAAACACCTCGAGAATTTCAATTAGTCTTCCAGCCCCTCACCCCCCCCCCCCCCCCCCACCCCACCCTTATACAACATCCCTCCTTTACATCTAGGTGACCCAGAGAAGGCATTTGAATATTGCAATTTCAGGATAAGGAAATTTATTTGTATAAGTCATAAATATCTTGGTGGAAAATAGCCAATATATACACCATTAGTCTTGTGTCCTTGAAACAGGTTAACTGGACAATTAGGTTATCATCTCTCTCTCTCTCTCTCTCTTCCTTCTTCTCTCTCTCGCTCTTTCTCTCTCTCTCCTCTTTCAGATATTATTGATTTTATATTTTTTATATTACGAAATAAATTCTAGTACCCAAAATTACTTAAAATAATATATATATATATAATATAATATATATATATATATATATATATATATATACAATATATATATATCTCTCTCTCTCTCTCTCTCTCTCTCTCTCCTCTCTCTCTCATATATATATAATATATATATATATATATATATATATATATATATATATATATATATATACGAAAAGCATCAATCTAGTTTAAATGGTTTTTCCATTTCCCCCTGAATTATGTACGAACATTTCCACTGGCTCGTTGCACAAATATTTTTACGCTCATCAACACACAAACACACGCATAAAAAGACAAAACGCACACTACCACACATAAAACAAACACATAAACAATACTCAACTGAATTTCACAACCTACTTTTCAATTCCCCCCCTCGGAGACAAACTGAACTCAAGCTTCGAAAAACACCAGGGGAATGTTTGTTTTTGGGTAAAGGTACGACCCATAACCCTGCAAGTAAACCTCCTAAGATAAGAGAAGAGGAACTTTTTACTCGGAGTAGAGCAAATGAAAGATATAAAAACCCACATTTCGAAAGCTACATACATCCAGCGACGTTACTGATATAGGTATGATTTTTACCTTTTGACGTTTTATACTCGATAATATTGCCATGGAATTACTGTTCATTTTATATCATTTCGTTGATGTTCAAAATCATTATGTAACTTCTGCTTGTGTAGAATGTTTTTAGTAGTATTTCTGGTTTGGGAAAGCCTTTGAAAGCTTAGAAACGTGTTATGTTTAAAACATATAATATATAAAATGCCCATTAAAAAAAACGCTCTGGTTTAAAGCTAAGAATTATATTTTGGTGGACTGAAATATAGTCCTTAATTTTAAACCAATATGTTTCAATGGAACCTTTTATACTTTTTTAACAAAGAATTTATATATATAATTATAATATATATATATTATATACATATATATATATATATATATATTATATATATATATATACATACATATAGGTAAAACAAAAAAGCTAATTGAAACGGACAACATACCTATTGATTTGACAAGCTCATTTTGCAATTGACTCTGCAACAATTACAAAAACGGATATTGGAGACCATTCCCACTAATTCCAGCTATAGTTTTAATGCAATCATGAAGCGATTAATTCATGAATTGACTGACATCAAGTGATGAACATTTGACCACTTTTCAAGATTAATTTCGATTTTCAGTGGTCCACATTTGCAATATTTCTTTTATGAGTGTAATTGGTAATCTAGTGTATTCATTTGATCTTCATCTCCCTTAATTATGAATTACCTAGTTAAAATATTTAATAATGATGTAAAAGAGTCATCAAATTGCATATATTCATTTAATAGCAATAACATTCCACTGAATTCAGTGATACTGGAATAGTCAAACCAGCTCAGTATTTTCTACAACCAATACAACATCCCGGGAATAATAATATAAATAACAAATAATATATATTCTTTTAATTAAAGGTAATTGCTGCCTCAGCTGCATTAATGTTTTTTATATAGGTTTATTCTTCTCTATGTTTCCTAGTTATGGTTTTCTCATTGTTGTTTTTAAACTGGTGAGCAACGCACCGAAGGTTAACATGCCTGAAATAGGCAATTATCAAAGGTAGTCAAATGTTCAGTGTAACATCTGTAGGGTTTATCAAGGGTCCCCTACTAAAGAAACAAAAATAAAATTTAACCTTTTCATTGACAAACCCTCTACGGGGTTTTGTACCATGAAGGGTTTGACTACCTCTTCCGGCATTTTTTTTTTAATAAAATTGATATCGGACTTTTTGACAATTACCTATTTGAGACATGCCAACATACGGTGCGTTGCTCACCAGTTTAAGCAGCAATGAGGAAAACCATAATTTAGGAAACATAGACCAAGAAACCTATATAGAATAATGCAGCTGAGGCAGCAATTACTTTTAATAAAACATGTTTCAAATAGGGTTTACTTCCAGCATACAATAAATAATAATAATAATAATAATAATAATGTGTTACAAAAAATCCACAATTATATATTAAAGTATATTACTATGTTAAAGAAAGATAGACCTTCGGTGTTCGAAAGTTTGGTTCTTTACGTAATAATATATTTTAATATATAATTCCGGATTTTTATAACATCATTGTCTTCACAAGATTGTGAATTTCTTAATAATAATAATAAAATAATAATAATAATAATAATAATAATAATAATAATAATAATAATAATAATAATAATAATAATAATAATAATAATAATAATGGAAAAGAGTGACTAACGTCAGTATAACGCAAGGGAATAAGAATGAAGTAGACGAAAAATAAACTGATTGCTAACACAATGCAATAACAATGGAGGTCGCGCAAGTACACGAAAAGAAAATTCAGAACTTTCCCCGAAAAAAGTATCGTCGATTCTCAAAGAAAAATGACGCAGCTATCAACGTGGGAAAGAAAGGTATATATCCCTTGTAGTTTTACTTTCGACGTTGACTTTCCCCAAAAGGGAAATTATCCAATGAAAGTTAACAGGTGTTACGGGGAAAAATATTCCTGAAGGTATATGTATAGACCCAAACACGACGGGGTAGGGGGGAGGGGGGGAGAGAGGTGAGATTCAGTCCACGAGAGGCCGTACAATGTTATTGTTTGCAATCTGTCTTTCTTTCAGTTTTCCTTTTTTTTTTTGTTTTTTTTTTTTATCTTTAGAGGAAGAGGATGGTTGTCCTTGCTAAAACGGCTAAGGAAAAAATTAGGACACCCTCTCTCTCCCTCTGGAAGTGAAATTGGAAAGATGGAGACAAGTACTGGAGGACAGAGGAATGAGAATAAGTAGATCCAAGACAGAATACATGTGTACCACCACTGAGGGGGATGATAGAGAAAGTATTCAGCTTGGTGGAGAGCAAATAAGGAGAGTTGATAAGTTTAAGTATTTGGGATCTTTTGTTAACGCTGGAGGAAGTATGGAAGAGAAGTAAAACATCGGGTACAGGCAGGCTGGAACAACTGGAGAGCGGCCCTCGGGAGTTCTTTGTGACAAAAGAGTGCGCTTAGGTTAAAAGGAAAATTTCACAAGACGGTGGTAAGAACAGCAATGCTGTATGGTACGGAAAACAGCAAAGCATGAGAAAAAGCAGAGCAGAAGAAGATGGATGTGGCAGAAATGAGAATGCTTAGGTGGATGTCTGGGGGTAACAAGAGTGGATAGGATCAGAAATGACTACATGAGGGGGTCAACTAAGGTGGTGGAAGTATCAAAAGAAAGTGCAGGAGGGGAGGCTGAGGATGGTATGGACACCTGTTGAGGAGAGATGAGGACCACGCTGGGAGACATACTATGGGAGTGGAGGTGCAAGGAAGAAGAAAGAGAGGGAGACCAAGAAAGAGATGGAAGGACTGTGTGAGAGGAGATTTACATGAGAAGGGAATTGATGAGGCAGAAGTGCAAGATAGAAATAGATGGAAACGGCTCATCCGAAACGGCGACCCCATATAAAAAAAAAAAAAATGGGAAAAAGCTGGGAAGAAGAAGAAGAAGATATATATATATATATATATATATATATATATATATATATATATATATATATATATATATATATATATATATATGTGTGTGTCGTGTGTGTGTGTGTGTGTGTGTGTGTGTGTGTGTAACTGTATATACGTGTACACGCGCGCACACACACACACACACACACACACATATATATATATATATATATATATTATATATATATATATAATCTTATTCAAGAATAACCAAAAGGAAGTTTTTATAGTCAAAAAGGAAAAAAAAAAAAAAATTCTAACTGCAATTACGTTTAAAAGTTTGGCCAAATGGTTAATAATAATAATTAATAATAATAATAATAATAATAATAATAATAATAATAATAATAATAATAATAATAATAATAATAATAAAACTTAAGCAACATTCCATCTCAGACTAATTCAATATTTGGTA
>NC_087208.1:50753196-50755696 GCF_015104395.2 Macrobrachium nipponense | reverse complement strand
CGACAAGATTTTTTATTCTTATATCTGTTGACTGGTATTTTTTCTTCTTTTGCGGATTATCTCCTCTTTGCGCCTGAATTATCTTGGTCTGTGTAAGGAATTCTTCTTTTTGCAGAGCATCGATAAGCTTCCAAATGTTTGGGTGCTTACTCGTTACTGATGCATGCAGTGCTGAGCGAAACCCTTCAAATGCATTGTTTGTCCGTGGCAATTCCTGAATTATCCTATTGTGAACATTCCAAAAATCAACTGGATATAAAGGCTGTTCTCGTCTGCCACGTCTTCCTCTCTTTGGTCCCATGTATGTTAACTCAAAATAACTTATAAAGTCTATTGGTATTGATTCATCCTCACAGAGATCTTCATAAGTATCAATTACATCTTTTGGTGGTAGAAATGAAAGTCATAAACATAGTTAACTTCATCAATCAATTTGTCTTTGTTGTTTTCACTTTTAAAATATTTGCAGCCATGATGGGGTTCTTCAAATAGGAAAATTGTGCTTATCCTGGAAGAAGAGTGACTAAAAACTGAGTTAAAAATGTCAACGTTTTTTTATATATAGCGGTGTCAATGAATGTTTATGAAAGTACATAAATTATCTTTCTCAAATACCATTACAAGTGCTTAACGTCCTATATGACAAAACTACCCAAAAACATCATTTAACACCACGTACCGTTTTGTTTACAGTTTGTAAACAAATCCCAGGCTCATAAAGTTTTCACGCTCTTGTTGATCTTTGTAAAATATCTCGTCTGGTTTGCTAAGCAATTGATCTCTAAACCAAACGAGTTATTAAAGTTATTGATAGAAATAAAAGATTTTCATTTTTTCTAACATCATATTTTCCATGTATTTATATGCCTTTTTTCCAGAAAGGTTAATATTATTGCTTGGTTATTTAGATTTTAGAAATTTCCAGGACCGAATTTTCTGTGTGTATATATATATATATATATATATATATATAACACACACACACACCACACACACACAATAATTATATTATATAATTACACACACACACACATATATAATTATATATATATATATATCACACAACACACCTATATATATATATATATATAGATATATATATATATATATATAATATATATATTATATAAGATCACTTCACCCCACGTTTTTATAAACAGTGATTTTACAATTCCTACTTGGACTAGTATAATTTGATATAAATCAGTTTTTCAAGACATATAGCTGTTATTTACTTTTTATCATTTCTTTGAAATCTTTAGCCAAAAGCCCTTCATCAGGGCAGAGTCAACAGACTTACAAACCCAAGAGGATTCTAAAGGACAGAGATGAGTAATAGAAGGATATAAATATATATAGTAAAATGACGGATTGGAAGAACAACACACTGATACACCTCAAATTCAGGAGACGCAAACAGCAGTGAGCAGGAAGGAATTTGCTCCCCTCTCAAGGATTTGTAAATATTTGGAGACCAGGAGATCCCCACAACATCCCAGGCCAAACGTCTCCACCCCCACATTTTAGTTTGTAGCAAAGACGTAGCCTCGAACGAAGATATTCCAGCCAACGCAGAGACCCCAAGTCCTAAATACCTCTGCGAGCTTAAAGCATCAGCCACTTTCAGTGTAACTGGCTCCAAGAGGCTTCCTGAAGCTTCATCATAATTTCAGTGATGACCATTGCGGGCATCAGAGAGGCCATCTCTGGCTTCGGATTCCCATTTGCAATGCACATTGCAATAAGGCTAATTGCCGTCAAGTGCCCGCCCGTGGAAATTACCATTGCAAACACAGAGACACTGGGATGTATTGGTAGTGGTGCTCTCGTGTGGGTCAAGATAGAGGGGCATTGTGGGCAATAATAGTTGTTTTCTATTAGGAAATTACCTTACTTTTTTTTTTAGGAAATGATATTACATTTTCTTTTAGGAAATGACGTTACTTTTTCTTTTAGGAAATGACGTTACTTTTCCTTTTGTGAAATGACGTTATTTTTCTTTTGAGAAATGACGTTATTTTTCCTTTTGGGAAATGACGTTACTTTTCCTTTTATGAAATGACATTACTTTTTCTTTTGGGAATGGACATTCCTTTTAAATGTCAAGATATATGAAAGTAGGTAGTTAAGATAATTTTACTGAAAATGGAAGTAAAAAATATACAAATATGTATAAACCATATAACTTTTAACATAAAGTTGCTTCTTTTCATGTTAAAGGCCGATTAGTGACAATAATAGATTTATCAAATACAAATTTCTTTTAGGGAATTTCCCTAGTCTGTAAAAGTCAAAACGAAGAGAAATTAAAGAAGATAGGTTATTTGTTTTTATTTTGTAGAGGCAGTAAAAGAATTAAAAAGTTGCAAGTTTTTATGCCAAAACTTGTAATTTCATTTAGGAAAAATCCTTTTGTGGATGTTATGAGAAATGAAAGTAGATCGTTTAGTAAGTTTATTGTAAAGGACAGTATACATATTGTTACGACCCCTTTGACCGT
>NC_087208.1:50735696-50743196 GCF_015104395.2 Macrobrachium nipponense | reverse complement strand
GTGCTCTCCGAAAGTGTTTGTAATATAGTGTGTTAAATATTCCAGCTGCTTGGGTGAGTTTTGAACTGTTTTAGCCAAAGAGTGGCTTGTGATCTATTTGACATTTTATGTTAATATTCAATCTTTAATCTCTTATTGTTAAACTTGTGTGCATACTTACGGGGTGTTCTTATGTCTTTGAAACAGACGGTTCTGGCAAGGAACTATGGGGGACCGAGGGAGTCCCGATGGATAATAGACATTTTGGTGTGACTAATTACTGTTTAGACATTTTGATAGTGGGGTAACTTGAATTAAGTTAGTCTGTGAGACCTAATTGTTTTGCTGCTTTTTCGTTTGTTAATAAATGTTTATTTATAATGCAACTCTCTCATTTTGTTTACCTGTTAGGAGAGAGAGAGAGAGAGAGAGAGAGAGAGAGAGAGAGAGAGAGAGAGAGAGAGCGGTAGCTTGACGAGAGAGAGAGAAAGAAAAGTCGCGAGCCGCTAGTTGCTTGCTTAGAGAGATATGTTTGTTGTTTGCCTGCCGTTCGAGTTACACGTTTGAACAAGTGAATAATAAGGATCATATCCTTATTACATATATATATATATATATATATATATATATATATATATATATATATATATATATATATATATATATACACACATACATATTGAGAGAGAAGGAGGAAGAGAGACAGAAAGTAGATGAGAATATTCAAACACACTCGGTAACCATATATCTATATACCATATCTACACATCTCCAAAACCCAATGACATCTGATACAAGGGAGATAAATCACATTACTTGCAACCCGGGCGGCGAAAACCCATGCAATCAAGCAGTGCATTGATGACGAAGGCCGGTATATATTTGCCGATGGAGACGGGATTGAAAGTTCATCACCTTCTCTTCAAAATATCATCCCGTCCGTCCATAATATTTACTCTTGCGCGAAAATGTTGAGGTCACGTCCCAACATCTGGATATATTCTGAATAACTCTCGGAAAATGACATAGGTAGTGAAGGGGGTTTTCGAAAAGACTGAAGGAAATGTGGTTTGGTTTTAGCCTGCAAAAATACTCGTGGTAATATTTCATACCTGTTGTTAGTATCGCAGACACCATACAGCTCTATTTACAACTTCATTTCAAGGATTTCATAATAATTCAATCCTGATATAGTTCAGTATTTCAAGTACATTTCTTTTTATATATATATATATATAATATATATATATATATATATATTTATATATATATATTATATATATTTATAATATAATTATATATATGGTATATAATATATTAGTATATATATATAGATATAGATATATATATATATATATAGATATATATATATATCTAGATATCTATATATATATATATATATATATATATATATATATATATATATATATAAATATAAAAAAATATATATATATATATATATACATGTCCCTGTGTATATCTAAACTGAGCCCAAGACGTACATTTTAACTAATATGTTATAAGTACAAAAAATGGTGAAATAAGTACAACGTTTTTTGCAATAATTAAAAATCTCCCTTCCAGTAACTCTGTATTATTCTAAAATAATTTACAATGCATTTAAACCCACGAACATTAGACCAAAATACAAATACAATTTCTATTATGAAAACTGAAATGTCAAAGAAATAAAATTCATATATAACTTTCTTTATTGTAGAAATAAATAAAGTTTATTCATCAATCACATGAAAGTATAACAAAGGATGATTATCACCAATAAACTCAATCAAGATTAAAAACAATAAATTCATCCTGAAGGTTTCCCAATACATTCCATTAAATTGGCGTTTTTAATAACCCGGCTACTTTAACTGGTATCTAATTAGGTCTAATTACTCGGTCTTTGAGAATCGCTCACTAAAAAAGGGAAATGATTAATATGAATTAATGAGAGACACTCCGGATATCAACTTAGCAATGGCGCACTGAGTCTCTATGCAAGGTTTCATTTGTGAATGGTATTAACTGTGTGTGTGTGCGTGCGTGTTTGTGTAGTATATGTAATTATATACTTTTAAAATATATATATAGTATATAATATATATATATTATATATATATAGATATATATAAATATATATATATATATATATATAGATATATATATATATATATATATATATATATATATAATATATATATATATATAGAGAGAGAGAGAGAGAGAGAGAGAGAGAGAGACGAGAGAAGAGAGAGAGAGAGAGAGAGAGAGAGAGAGAGATTGACTGACGCGAATTTAGCTTTTATGTCTGTCTATTTTGTCCATCAATCAACCACTTTTCTCGTACGATCTTCCCAGGTGAAATAAGACTGAATGACCCTCTTTTTTTAAAATAAGATATCTGTCTTTACTCATCATTTGAAATGTTTTCTTCGCTTGGGCAATTAAATTAAAATGATTATCCACACGGAGTTAATGCCCACCCCTAATTCCTGTAATAATGTTTAAAGCTTTCCAATTAGGGTATTTAATTAGGAGAGACGAAGGAATTCAATTAACTGCCAATAAAAATGCCACCTCTTTTTGGGATCCTTTCATAGCTTTTTTATTGCCTGCGACAAACGATTGTACAGGAATAGTTCGCGACAATTATGGGGTCCTCTTTCATGTGGGTGATGGGCTGGCTTTAAATTTGTGATTAAATATTTTTTTCACAAATAAAAATAAACGTTTTCTGGTAGCAGAAGTTAGCCACTCACTCTATGGAATTAAATCAAAATTTCATGAGAGGTATATGGCCAAGTATTAAATACATGATTAAATTTAAAAAATAAATATATGCAAAATTTTCTTCTTTTTTTTTCAAATAAAAATAAACGTTTTCTGGTACAAAAAGATAGCCCCTCACTCTACAGAATTAAATCCAAATTTCATAAGAGGTATGGTTAATCATTAAATTCATGATTAAATTTTTAAAATATAAATAAATGCTAAAATTTATGATTATTTTTTTTTCCAAATAAAAACAAACGTTTTCTGGTATAAGAAGTTAGCCCCTCACTCCAGAGAATTAAATACAAATTTCATGAGAGGTATGACCAAGCATTAAATTTGTGATTAAATTAAAAACCAAATTAAATTTATGATTATTTTTTTCATAAAAATAACCATTTTTCTGGTAGAAGTAGTTAGCCCCTCACTCTATTGAATTAAATTAAATAAATACTCTGGTATGTCTTTATTATACTCTATAATTACTGGGTTCTATTTCATGAGAGGTATGGTCCAGCATTAAATTATGATCAAGATTTATTTTTTTTATATATTTTCTTTGCATAAGAAATTACCCCTAACTCTCGAAATTTAAATAAATATTCTGTCCTTTTTATATAAACAATTATTGGGTCCTATTTCATACGAGGTATAGCCAAGCGTTATAATTACGATCTAGATATTTTGAAATTAATTTGTTTTTGCATTAGATATCAGCTTCTCACCCTCGACAGTTAAATAAATAGGTTGTATAGCGTGGTCCGTAAGCCTTGTTACCCTTAACTAAAATTGCCAACAATAGAGGTGCAATCCTA
This sequence comes from Macrobrachium nipponense, assembly GCF_015104395.2. NCBI lineage: Eukaryota > Metazoa > Arthropoda > Malacostraca > Decapoda > Palaemonidae > Macrobrachium > Macrobrachium nipponense. The sequence goes on along the minus strand of NC_087208.1, from coordinate 50,739,627 downwards.
GATTAAGTTTATTCACTGTAAGAACAATAAAACGAAATAAGAACACTGAAACGATAGAAGAACAAGTAATACAGCAATATAGATGTATTGGATTCAGTTTATTTGCTTTTGGCTATCTGAAATAAAAAGAATTAACAATATTAGGACAAAAAATCATGAAAATTAAAATTATGTTTAGCCGTAACAAGAATAAACTGAATCCAGGATATGTATTTTGTGTTATTGCAATACTTATACCTCTGTTGTTGGTACTTATTGATAACTGTAACACGACTTTCGGATCAGGCTGTAGATTATACATTATACAATTAATGGGTCCCTTTTCCTGCGAGGCAGGTTAAAACATCATTTTTTTATTATTTAAATTTCATTTTTCTCAAGTCAAAATACAAAATACAATCAAGAATTAAATAAATGAGGCATGATCTAATATTAAAGGTTGGTCTACACTTTATATTCCATTTCACTCTGACCCGTTTCGCCATTATATTCTCCACTATTTATGGCTTCATGTCTTTCCGTCTCTTTTATTACAATCTCCTCCACAGACGTTTTTATCCCACTGCCTTCGCTCTCAAACAAAGGTTGATATTTTATACCTCAAGATTTTATTTCCTCTTATCATAATTGATCTGGAATTTCTGCCACTATCACCAAACTACCAAGAGGACCTTCCTTGAGATCTCAGCTCGTATTCGATTTCATTCTTCAGAGAAAATAGAATTGAGGGAAAATAGAAATTGGAGGTATTTTCCATTGCCAATTCCCTCACTAAACTTTAAACATAAGAGACAATTGAACTAAATGAATATTGAAGATATTTCCAGTGTCAACTCTCACTCAATTTCAGTCATGAGAGGAATTTGAACTGAAGGAAAATTTAAGATAATTGTAGTGTCAATTCTCACTTTATTTCAATCATGAGAGGAACTTGAACTGAAGGAAAATAGGTAATTTCAGTGTCAACTCTCACCCAATTACAGTCTTGTGAGAAAACTGAACTGAAGGAAAATTGAAGATATTTCCAGTGTCAACTCTCACTCAATTTCAGCTTTTAGAGAAAACTGAACTGAAGGAAAATTGAAGATATTTTCAGTGTCAACTCTCACTCAATGTCAATCTTAAGAGAAAACAGAATTGAAGGAAAATTGAAGATATTTTCAGGGCCAAATCTGTCACTCAATTTCTGACTTGAGAGAAAATTGAACTGAAAAAATTTGAAGAAATTTTCGGTCTTTGCAGTTGAGTCAAAATTATACACTGACAAAAAACATGTTTAAATTTACTGTATGCATTACTTGACAAGTGGTGTTTTTTTAGCTCACAGGTTAGACAGATGAGATCTGACCTGCGTAACAATAATTCAAATTCATCTGCCATATGATATAAAACTTTAGTTATCTATGCAGAATAAGATCTATGTAAACTTTTACTTTACTCAGACCGTGACACATACAGAGAGAGAGAGAGAGAGAGAGAGAGAGAGAGAGAGAGAGAGAGAGAGAGAGAGAGAGAGAGAGAGAGAGAGAGAGGTCATCCACTGGTGCCGAGTTCCATATCTAAGATTAGGAAAAAGTATTTTAAGAATGTCTTATGAATATCTCTCCTGAGGAGATTTTTCATTTCAGATAGACACGGAAAATAATGCACGTTCCATTGAATTCCTGATTCCTGAGACAGAGAGAGAGAGAGAGAGAGAGAGAGAGAGAGAGATTGCCTTCAAGACCTTTCATAAGTACCAGTTGGCAGACCTTAAGTTAAATTTCCAGCATATATATATATAAGATATATATATAGATATATATATATATATATATATATATATATATATATATATATATATATATATATATATATATAGATATACTATATATATATATATATATATATATAATATATAATATATAAGATATAATATATAAGATATATATAGATATATATATATATATATATATATATATATATATATCATTTTTTCCCTGAAGCAGAAATTAATTCCAAAACTTCAGAAGAGGTAAGTGTTATAGAAAATGTACCATTTAACAGAACCGAGTCCAAAGATGCCAAGTAAAAATCATAGTTAATTTCAAAATAACTTTAAATTAAAATTCAAATCAAAATCGAAAATTCTCATTCAAAGTCCGGTTTGATAACACTGACAATACCTGACGAGATTCGACTCAAAGAATTATGCTGGAATATAAAGCGACTCTTTTTCGTGCGCTCTGAAAATTACAAAATTGCGTTGCAGGGTTTTAAATAAAATGGTCGGTCGGTCCAACCCTAGGATATTCGAAACTTTTCATAAATGGAAATTCTCATAAATGTCAAAGCATCGGACGAGAAGCAGTACATATTTTTTTCAGAGAGGGAAGTGGGGAACTGCTTTTTAAAACGTTGCAGAATATATATATATATATATATATATATATATATATATATATATATATATATATATATATATATATATATATATATATATATATATATATATATATATATATATATATATATATATATATATATAGTGTGTATATATGTATATATATAATATATATATATATATATATATATATAATATATACTATATATATATATATATATATATATATATATTATATATATATATAAACCACCATTACCGATCCCCGAAAAAATCTTAAAAGAGATGCTGGAAGCATGTACAAAGGAAGCCCCATTCCTCTCACACAGGGGCGAAAATATATCGGCAAAAGGACGGCGTGGCAATGGGTTCCCCCCTCGGGGTTCTTTTCGCAAACGCATACATGGCACACACAAGAAGAGGTCACATTTGAAGAACACCCAAAACCCGGAATCTATGGGAGATATATTGATATATCTTATCACAACAAAGGGCGACAATGACATAGAATAATTAGTAAATAAACTCCAAGCAAATTCTACATTAAATTTTAAACGGTAGATAGAAGTGATGAGATGATGCTCCCTTTCTTGGACGTACTTGTGACCCAAAAGAACAATAAATACAATACCACCGTATACACTAAAAAGACAGACGCTGGGAGATGCTTAAATGCTAGAGGAGAATGCCCTGATGCATATAAAACGATCTGTGGTAAATGCATACATAAAACGCGCCATAAACACACTGTTCCACGTGGAAAGCGACTAACAAAGAAACCAACAGAGTTCAACAGCTGCTCACAAATAACGGCTATCCAGATGACATGATCCAGCAAGTTGTCAAAAAGAGATTAGAGGCTTTCCATAACCCGACCCCGAGGAACAACACACAAGACAAAGACAAAGAAATAGTGATATACCATCAGATACCATACAACAAACACCACGAAGATGAAAGGAAAGCCATCCTTGGTATACTGCGAGAGGACCCACCCACCCCCTAGCGCCATATAACAACATAACAGCAAGGATTTACTGCAAACCAAACCTTACGGCCTCATTGGTAATGAAAAATAGTACGGCCCCATCGACGGAGAAAGAGGTTAAATCTGATATAGTATACAATGTCAGTACCCAAAAATGCTATATCGGAAACACAACACTACACTCAAAACGTCGCATGCAGGCCCACAGAAACCAAGGAGCCATTCATCAGCACTTTGTGGATTCCCACAATAAAAAACCATCCTACAAGAACTTCTCACAAACACCAAAAATAATACACAAGGAAGGCAACTACAATCGTTTATTGATATCAGAAAGCAGTCAGCATCGCAATGCAACGCTCCCCAACCTTAACATCCAACGTGAGGCAGACCGATCCTTGCCCTCATGTAGGAGGCACCCCATTCAACCGCATGGAAAACACAACACGCGCGGACAGAAGCGCAACACTGACATTCAGTGAATTAAACATATATATAATTAATATATATTTATGTATAATGTGTATATAATAACTTACTTTCAACTTTTTTATATAATT
>NC_087208.1:50729677-50732696 GCF_015104395.2 Macrobrachium nipponense | reverse complement strand
ATTGAGATTGATGTCTGTGGCTCATGAAAATCATTTGGCAGGGCATTTCGGAATTCGGAAGACAACGTTGAAACTTCTATCCAACTTTTGGTGGCCAGGTTTGAAATCTGATGTGAAGAAGTTTGTCAACGGTTGTGGTATTTGTCAGAAGGTAGGAAAACCTAATCAATTGATCCCAAAAGCAAAGCTGCTAATCCAATTCCTTTAGTGTCAGAAACCTTTCAAAGAGGTGATAATTGACGTAGTTGGTCCTTTGCCTAGATCACGGAGTGGGAATGAATACATTTTTACTATATAGATAGATGTCCCGTTTTCCTGAGGCTATTCCCCTCCGTACGATCAAGAGTATAAAAATTGTTGATGTTTTGATAAATTTCTTTACAAAGTTCGGGTTGCCTAAGGTAATCCAAAGTGATAACGGCTCCAATTTCACCAGTAGGTACTTCAGAGATAAAATGGCTGAGTTGGGGATTAAACACGTCACCTCATCCCCCTATCATCCGGAGTCTCAAGGCGTTCTAGAGAGGTTCCACCAAACGTTGAAGTCAATGTTGAAGAAATATTGTTTGGCACATGGGTCCGAGTGGGATAAGGAACTTCCATTTCTATTATTCGCTTTTCGTTCAACTTCAGGTCAGTTGTTGGTCTGTGTCTCCTTTCAACTTAGTTTTTGGGCACAGTGTTCGTGGTCCTTTGGAAGTGATAAGAGAAGTTTGGGAAGGTGACAGTCCTGATATGAATTTGTTGGACTATGTGTCTGGACTTGGTGAGAAATTGACTAAGGCATGGGAGTTTGCTCGGAAAAGTTTGGAAAACAGCCAAGGTAAAATGAAATATTATTTTGACAAGAAATCCAAGCCTCGTAGTTTCGCTGTAGGCGAAAAGGTGTTGGTGCTGTTGCCTTTACCGGGAGATTCATTAAGGGCTTCTTTTTCAGGTCCTTGGAAGGTAATTAAGAGAGTCAATGAAGTTAATTATTTGGTGGAGACTCCTGAGCACAGGAAGCCGTATCAACTCTGCCATGTGAATATGTTAAAGAAATTTGTAGATAGGGAAAATGCGATTCCTATGGCTTTTGTTGGAAGTTGTAATAATGTTGATTATGATTCTTTTGCAGATAATTTTGATGAGAGTAAATTAGTTGACAAAGAGTGTTGGCCTTCTGATAATCAGAATTCATTGGTAAATTTTGAGAGTAAAGGTTATGCATTTGGATATGGAGAAAACGTAGAGTATTGAAAAAAGTTAATGTATCATTACAAAGATCTATTTTCAGATGTCCCTGGTCGTACATCAATTTTGAGCATGACGTTGATATAGGTAATGCCTTCCAGTCCAAGCAGTCCCCCTATCGTTTGAATCCTATGAAAAGTGAGGTGGTGGCCAAGGAAGTGGAGTATATGTTAAACATGGTCTCATAGAACCGAGTGATAGTCCTTGGTCTTCACCTGTGGTATTGGTGAAAAGTCTGATGGAGGGTACAGAATGTGTGTAGACTATCGAAATTGAATGAGGTGAACCCGTTCCGATAGTTTCCCCCTGCCTCGAGTGGAGGACTGTATTGATCGGTTGGGGCGGGCAAAGTACATTAGTAAGTTTGACCTTCTTAAAGGTTACTGGCAGGTGCCACTAACTAAACGTGCCAGAGCTTTGTCTGCTTTTGTCACTCCTCAGGGTTTGTTTCAATGTCGGGTGATGCCATTTGGGTTGAAGAATGCTGCCGCAACCTTTCAGAGGTTAATGAATTCTGTGGTTTATGGTTTGGAAGGTTGTGTGTGGTTTATATCGACGACATTGTAATTTATAGTGATGATTGGAACACTCATATGGAACGCATGGAAGCTCTATTTAAAGTGTTGAGAAGAGCTGGTTTGGTTGTGAATTTGGGTAAATGTGACTTCGCTAAGGCAGAAGTAGTGTATTTAGGGCATATTGTTGGTATGGAAAGGTGGCTCCAAAAAGAGCTAATGTGGAGGTGGTAGAGAAGATGCCAGTTCCTTCCTGCCGGAGGGATGTTAGGAGATTCCTTGGCCTAGTTGGGTACTATAGGCGTTTTGTGAAAAATTTTTCAGACTTTGCAAATCCCCTTACTAACCTTCTTAAAAAACAGGTGGCTTTTGTTTGACTTGAGAGACTCAAAAGGCTTTTGAGTCCTCAAGATGTTTTTATTAAGCTTTCCAGTATTGAGAGCCTCCAATTTTAGCATTCCTTTCTCACTTGCTACAGATGCAAGTGATGTTGGAGTTGGGGCAGTGCTCTTGCAAGGAATGAGCAAGGTATATCACACCCGGTAGCCTACTTCTCAAAGAAGTTGACTCCTCCACAGAGGAAATATTCTACTGTGGAGAAGGAAACTTTGGCGTTAATTATGTCCATTAATCATTTTAATGTTTATCTTTCTTCCACAGATTCTTCCTATCCTAGTCTTAACGACCACAACCCTTTGACGTTTCTCAATTGGTTTAAGAATAAAAATCAAAGATTGGCTCGGTGGAGTATATTGTTGCAGGAATGGGACCTACAAATCAAACATATCCCTGGTAAAGACAATGTGTTGGCAGATGCCCTTTCTCGAATGGGGGTTTGAATTCTTTGGTGGCTGGATTAACGTATGTGATTTGTTTTCTCTGTCCGTTTTCCGAATTTTTGACAATGGTTTTGTGGGGAGTGGGGATGTGAGGGAGGAGACGGTTTTTGTAGGTTTTCTTGGATTGAGTTATTGTGACTTATGGTAAATTGTATTGGTGTTGTCAATCGTTCTCACAGAAAATTTGACACTGTTTATGGTGATAATAAGGTTTACTGTAAATTAGATTTAAGGCTGTGGTGATGGTGAACTATATATTATTAAGGTGTTTAGAGAAGTAAGGAGAGTTGGGTCCTCATTATCTATGAGTGTTAGGGCAATGTAACCCATTATGTTAATTTAAGATTTCAGGTTTATCCTCAGTGGAAATGAACTGTTTTGGAATTAATCATATTTCACAATGTGTGAGTGGTTTTGTCACTTAGTTTGAGA